>NC_143050.1:2640000-2727500 GCF_057628025.1 Oncorhynchus mykiss | reverse complement strand
GCTGACCCATCTACTGATACAGTACTACAGGCTGACCCATTTACTGATACAGTACTACAGACTGATCCATCTACTGATACAGTACTACAGGCTGACCCATCTACTGATACAGTACTACAGGCTGACCCATTTACTGATACAGTACTACAGACTGACCCATCTACTGATACAGTACTACAGACTGACCCATCTACTGATACAGTACTACAGGCTGACCCATCCACACAATAACTGATTGTAGGGAGGTTCATGAAATGAGTTTCCATGGCCGAGCAGCCGCACACAAGCCTAAGTGAGTGATGAACCACGCTTCACCACCTGGCAGACAAATCTGGGTTTGGCGGATGCCAGGAGAACGCTACCTGCTCGAATGCATAGTGTCCACTGTAAAGTTTGGTGGAGGAGGAATAATGGTCTGGGGCTGTTTTTCATGGTTCGGGCCCCTTAGTTCCAGTGAAGGGAAATCTTAACGCTACAACATACAATGACATTCTAGATGATTCTGTGCTTCCAACTTTATGGCAACAGTTTGGGGAAGGTCCTTTCCTGTTTCAGCATGACAATGCCCCCGTGCACAAAGAGAGGTCCATACAGAAATAGTTTGTCGATATGGAAGAACTTGACTGGCCTGCTACGAGGCCTGACCTCAACCCCATCGAACACCTTTGGGATTAATTGGAACGCTGACTGTGAGTGAGGACTAATCGCCCAACATCAGTGCCTGACCTCACTAATGCTCTTGTGGCTGAATGGAAGCAAGTCCCAGCAGCAATGTTTCAATATCTAGTGGAAAGCCTTCCCAGAAGAGTGGAGGCTGTTATAGCAGCAATGTTCCAACATCTAGTGGAAAGCCTTCCCAGAAGAGTGGAGGCTGTTATAGCTACAATGTTCCAACATCTAGTGGAAAGCCTTCCCAGAAGAGTGGAGGCTGTTATAGCAGCAATGTTCCAACATCTAGTGGAAAACCTTCCCAGAAGAGTGGAGGCTGTTATAGCAGCAATGTTCCTACATCTAGTGGAAAGCCTTCCCAGAAGAGTGGAGGCTGTTATAGCGGCAAAGGGGGGGGACCAACTCCGTATTAATGCCCATGATTTTGGAATGACCAGAGTTGGACCAGAGTTTTGAGATGAAGGTTTTATCTATAGCAGCAAGGGACATTTTCATTTTTCACATTCTCCAAATGTATTCATCTAGAAAATGTCATCACATTCTCCAACTGTATTCATCTAGAAAATGTAAATCACATTTTTTAATCGGTTACAATGCTGACGTACGTACAAACTGGCATGCATGCTTAGGGATGCAGGCAGACAGGCAATCATACATACTGCATGATTCTCTCTCTCTCACTCTCTCTCTCTCTCGCTCTCACTCTCTGTCTCTCACTCTCAGTCTCTCAGTCTCTCACTCTCTGTCTCTCTCTCTCTCTCTCTCTCTCTCTCTCTCTCTCTCTCTCTCTCTCTCTCTGTCTCTCTCTCTCACTCACTCTCTCTCTCTCTCCCTCTCTCTCTCTCACCCAGGCTGGAAGTTGGAGCTGAAGGCAGAGGCAAAGCCAGGTAGAACGGGAGAGGAGGACGGGACTCCTGCTGCCACGGACGCCGCCGAATGGAGAGGGGCTACGGTTGCTACGGACACCCCGGCACCCATGAAGGAAGACAGGACGGGGCTCCCCGCCCCAGGTCCTCCTGAACCTCCAAATCCTGAGAACCCCCCTGGACTGGGCCCTGGAACCAACCCCGGGAAGATAGATGGGGTGGTGGTCAGACCCATCCCAAAGGGAGAGGCTCCACTTGTGGCTACGCTGTGAGACAGGCCTGGGTAGGCCATGGAGGTCTGGGGGTGGGAGGTAGGGGTCATGGAGGACAGAGAGGAGGATGGAGGGAAGGGTGAAGAGGAGGACAGGGAGGAGGGGAAGGGGGAGAGGCCGGGGTAGTGAGGGGGAGCCGGGCTGGAGGAGAGGGCCTGGAGGCTGGCCATAGCAGCAGGGCTGGGTAGGGAGCCCTGGGGAGAAGAAGAGGGGTGGGACAGACCCAGGGAGCGCGCTAAGGCCGCTGATCCGCCAGGCATCACCAGAGAGCTGAGGGAGGGAGTCCCCGCACGTGAAGGGCCTTTAAAGGCAGAGGGGACTGGGCTGTTACTGCCACTGCCTGTCCCCCCTCCTGTTCTAGCCAGTGGGCCGCGGTGCTGCTCGCTGTAGAAGGATGCTTGGGCCTGGCCGGACAGGGCTGGGGAGGGCTTGGGGCTGGGGGCCGAGGAAGAGGAGGGAGGATAGCTGCGGATCACCGACCCAGACGGGGTGGTCTGGTATGCGGGCAGGCCAGGGAAGGCAGGGCCTGTCTGGGGGTTATACTGCGGAAGGCCCATGGAGGTACCCTGAGGGAGAGGGTCAGGGAGGGGGGTCCTTGGGGTAGGGGTGTCTGACCGAGAGGCACCGGCATGGAAGGGAGAGGGGGAGAACGCCCCTGGGTGGTGGGGACCGGGGGTGCCACAGGGGGTAGCTGAGGGGGTGTGGGCCTTAATGACGGAGGGGGTGGTGGGGGGCAGATGGGGGGAACCGGATGGGAGGGGACCCCCTTTGATGACGGAGGGAGAGGGGGCGGGGGAGGGAGAGGGGGCTAGAGGGTTCTGGGAGGGGACCTTACCAGGGAACACAGGGGTGATGGGGGTGGTGGGAGTGGGGTGAGAGGGGGAGGGCACGGGAGGGACTGTGGGGGAGCCGAGGGGAGATGGGAGGGCTGTGGAGTTGACACCTGTGACAGGGTGCTGTTGTTGATTGGCAGGTCTGGCGTAGCCTGGAAACAGAGTAAGACATCCAGATTAATAACACAGTTAGCCTGGTACCAGATATTTGTTTTTGTGCCAACATTCCACTCCGTGGTATGGATTTCAGGAAACAAGACAACTAGCCTGGTCCCAGATGTGTTTGACAATGACAGCAATTGGAGTCGGCAAGACAACACAAACAGATCTGGGACCAGGCTAGAAGACAACTCCTAACAGTAGGCTATCATGTTCCATTTTCTTTTACCTATATTTATTGTGCATTAAAAGTGAGAGAGAGAGTGTGAGCAAGCAGCAAGCAAGCCAGAACACTAGCAATCGTAGCCTAGCAACCCCCCTTCAGCCAGCAAGCCAGAACGCTAGCAACCGTAGCCTAGCAACTCCCCTTCAGCCAGCAAGCCAGAACGCTAGCAACCGTAGCCTAGCAACCCCCCTTCAGCCAGCAAGCCAGAACGCTAGCAACCGTAGCCTAGCAACCCCCCTTCAGCCAGCAAGCCAGAACGCTAGCAACCGTAGCCTAGCAACCCCCCTTCAGCCAGCAAGCCAGAACGCTAGCAACCGTAGCCTAGCAACCCCCCTTCAGCAAGCCAGAACCGCAGGGGACAGTGACGTGAGACCCTAGTCAGAAGTAATTCACTATATAGGGAATAGGGAGACATTTGGGACCTCTATTTTTTTATAGGGCCCTATAAAATACGCCTTGTGGAGAACGAGGACTGAATCACAGAATCCAGACCAAAAAAAAAATGAATTGAGGCCTTGTCTCAGGATGGTAAGTTGGTGGTTGAAGATATCCCTCTAGTGGTGTGGGGGCTGTGCTTTGGCAAAGTGGGTGGGGTTATATCCTTCCTGTTTGGCTCTGTCCGGGGGTATCATCGGATGGGGCCACAGTGTCTCCTGACCCCTCCTGTCTCAGCCTCCAGTATTTATGCTGCAGTAGTTTGTGTCGGGGCGCTAGGGTCAGTTTGTTATATCTGGAGTACTTCTCCTGTCTTATCCGGTGTCCTGTGTGAATTTAAGTATGCTCTCTCTAATTCTCTCTTTCTTTCTCTCTCTCGGAGGACCTGAGCCCGAGGACCATGCCTCAGCACTACCTGGCCTGATGACTCCTTGCTGTCCCCAGTCCACCTGGCCGTGCTGCTGCTCCAGTTTCAACTGTTCTGCCTGCGGCTATGGAACCTGTTCACAGGACGTGCTACCTGTCCCAGACCTGCTGTTTTCAACTCTCTAGAGACAGCAGGAGCGATAGAGATACTCTTAATGATCGGCTATGAAAAGCCAACTGACATTTACTCCTGAGGTGCTGACCTGTTGCACCCTCGACAACTACTGTGATTATTATTATTTGACCATGCTGGTCATCTATGAACATTTGAACATCTTGGCCATATTCTGTTATACTCTCCACCCGGCACAGCCAGAAGAGGACTGGCCACCCCACATAGCCTGGTTCCTCTCTAGGTTTCTTCCTAGGTTCTGGCCTTTCTAGGGAGTTTTTCCTAGCCACCGTGCTTCTACACCTGCATTGCTTGCTGTTTGGGGTTTTAGGCTGGGTTTCTGTACAGCACTTTGAGATATCAGCTGATGTACGAAGGGCTTTATAAATAAATTTGATTTGATTAAAAATGCATTGAACTAAGCAGGAAACCAACTAGACCTATTGAACTAAGCAGTAAACCAACTAGACCTATTGAACTAAGCAGGAAACCAACTAGACCTATTGAACTAAGCAGTAAACCAACTGAATGTATTGAACTAAGCAGGAAACCAACTAGACCTATTGAACTAAGCAGGAAACCAACTAGACCTATTGAACTAAGTAGGAAACCAACTAGACCTATTGAACTAAGCAGGAAACCAACTAGACCTATTGAACTAAGCAGGAAACCAACTAGACGTATTGAACTAAGCAGGAAACCAACTAGACCTATTGAACTAAGCAGGAAACCAACTAGACCTATTGAACTAAGCAGGAAACCAACTAGACCTATTGAACTAAGCAGGAAACCAACTAGACCTATTGAACTAAGCAGGAAACCAACTAGACCTATTGAACTAAGCAGGAAACCAACTAGACGTATTGAACTAAGCAGGAAACCAACTGAATGTATTGAACTATCAAATGGAATCTGTCAAAAAAATTTAAATGATTTTAAAGGGCCCCACCTTGATTAAAGGGCCCTACCTTTAAAGGGCCCTACCTTTATTAAAGGGCCCTACCTTGATTAAAGGGCCCTACCTTTAAAGGGCCCTACCTTGATTAAAGGGCCCTACCTTGATTAAAGGGCCCTACCTTGATTAAAGGGCCCTACCTTGATTAAAGGGCCCTACCTTTAAAGGGCCCTACCTTGATTAAAGGGCCCTACCTTTAAAGGGCCCTACCTTTATTAAAGGGCCCTACCTTTAAAGGGCCCTACCTTTATTAAAGGGCCCTACCTTGATTAAAGGGCCCTACCTTGATTAAAGGGCCCTACCTTGATTAAAGGGCCCTACCTTTATTAAAGGGCCCTACCTTTATTAAAGGGCCCTACCTTGATTAAAGGGCCCTACCTTGATTAAAGGGCCCTACCTTTAAAAGGCCCTACCTTTATTAAAGGGCCCTACCTTTAATAAAGGGCCCTACCTTTATTACCTACCTTTACCTTACTGAGATGAAGCAGAGGTGTTGTGCTCTAGGAACCAGTCAACAGTAAGACAAGCATACCTCTCAAATGGACCCATGATACCATGGGGCTCTGGTCTAAATTAGTGCACTATATAGGGAGTAGGGTGCCATAGGGCTCTGGTCTAAAGTAGTGCACTATATAGGGAATAGGGTGCCGTAGGGCTCTGGTCTAAAGTAGTGCACTATATAGGGAATAGGGTTCTATTTGGGACGCATACTGATGAGTAATGTGTAAACAGAGAGGTGAGGTCTAAGACACTGTGTCAACTGGTTAACCAATAACCTTCTATTAGAACAGGAAACAGAGAGGTGAGGTCTAAGACACTGTGTCAGCTACTTAACCAATAACCTTCTATTAGAACAGGAAACAGGAAACAGAGAGGTGAGGTCTCAGACACTGTGTCAGCTGGTTAACCAATAACCTTCTATTAGAACAGGAAACAGGAAACAGAGCGGTGAGGTCTCAGACACTGTGTCAGCTGGTTATTTCTCACTCTACCTAGCACAGTTTAGTGGCGGTGAAGCTGGTAACCATAGAGATGATTGGGATAATAGACAGACAGATCCAAGGATAGCTAGCTTCCTCTGAGAAGGGCAGGTAAGCCAGGAGGTTAGGCAGCAAGCTAAGAGAGATGCTCATTCTCACAGACAGACAAGACTTTCTCTCTGTCTCACACACCCCCAAGTCCCCTGGTCGTACCTGTGGGCTTGGTGCTGGCGCTGTAGGGTGGGGGGAGAACGCTGGCCGTTATGACCCCGCCCACTGATACCAGCCCTGCGTTGTTGTACCTACCTGAGACGCATGGTAACACATTAACACTGCTACACACACACACCCTACTGAACCATGCCAAGTCTGCAGTCTGAACTCAGATCATAGTGAGAGGAACAGAATAAAAAAAACGCTATACCACTCTCTCTTCCCTTTCCTGATCTCTCTTGTTATCTGTCACAGAAGAGGCACCGAGGTGAGGAGGTCTACGTTTAAAGGGCAAGAACAGACCAATAGGAACGTTGTCAGCGAGTGGTCGTCCAATCACGTCTCGCCACATTTTCTGTTCTTTTCACCGACAATTTGATTTGTTTTTATTGTTGGTCAACACCCAGCAGGTGATCTACTGCACACGGTCAATGGAGGTGGTCTGTGTTTAGTATTCAGGTGATCTACTGCACACGGTCAATGGAGGTGGTCTGTGTTTAGTATTCAGGTGGTCTACTGCACACGGTCAATGGAGGTGGTCTGTGTTTAGTATTCAGGTGATCTACTGCACACGGTCAATGGAGGTGGTCTGTGTTTAGTATTCAGGTGGTCTGTGTTTAGTATTCAGGTGATCTACTGCACACGGTCAATGGAGGTGGTCTGTGTTTAGTATTCAGGTGGTCTGTGTTTAGTATTCAGGTGATCTACTGCACACGGTCAATGGAGGTGGTCTGTGTTTAGTATTCAGGTGATCTACTGCACACGGTCAATGGAGGTGGTCTGTGTTTAGTATTCAGGTGATCTACTGCACACGGTCAATGGAGGTGGTCTGTGTTTAGTATTCAGGTGGTCTACTGCACACGGTCAATGGAGGTGGTCTGTGTTTAGTATTCAGGTGATCTACTGCACACGGTCAATGGAGGTGGTCTGTGTTTAGTATTCAGGTGGTCTGTGTTTAGTATTCAGGTGATCTACTGCACACGGTCAATGGAGGTGGTCTGTGTTTAGTATTCAGGTGATCTACTGCACACGGTCAATGGAGGTGGTCTGTGTTTAGTATTCAGGTGATCTACTGCACACGGTCAATGGAGGTGGTCTGTGTTTAGTATTCAGGTGATCTACTGCACACGGTCAATGGAGGTGGTCTGTGTTTAGTATTCAGGTGATCTACTGCACACGGTCAATGGAGGTGGTCTGTGTTTAGTATTCAGGTGATCTACTGCACACGGTCAATGGAGGTGGTCTGTGTTTAGTATTCAGGTGGTCTGTGTTTAGTATTCAGGTGATCTACTGCACACGGTCAATGGAGGTGGTCTGTGTTTAGTATTCAGGTGATCTACTGCACACGGTCAATGGAGGTGGTCTGTGTTTAGTATTCAGGTGGTCTGTGTTTAGTATTCAGGTGATCTACTGCACACGGTCAATGGAGGTGGTCTGTGTTTAGTATTCAGGTGATCTACTGCACACGGTCAATGGAGGTGGTCTGTGTTTAGTATTCAGGTGGTCTACTGCACACGGTCAATGGAGGTGGTCTGTGTTTAGTATTCAGGTGATCTACTGCACACGGTCAATGGAGGTGGTCTGTGTTTAGTATTCAGGTGGTCTGTGTTTAGTATTCAGGTGATCTACTGCACACGGTCAATGGAGGTGGTCTGTGTTTAGTATTCAGGTGATCTACTGCACACGGTCAATGGAGGTGGTCTGTGTTTAGTATTCAGGTGATCTACTGCACACGGTCAATGGAGGTGGTCTGTGTTTAGTATTCAGGTGATCTACTGCACACGGTCAATGGAGGTGGTCTGTGTTTAGTATTCAGGTGATCTACTGCACACGGTCAATGGAGGTGGTCTGTGTTTAGTATTCAGGTGATCTACTGCACACGGTCAATGGAGGTGGTCTGTGTTTAGTATTCAGGTGATCTACTGCACACGGTCAATGGAGGTGGTCTGTGTTTAGTGTTCAGGTGATCTACTGCACACGGTCAATGGAGGTGGTCTGTGTTTAGTATTCAGGTGGTCTGTGTTTAGTATTCAGGTGATCTACTGCACACGGTCAATGGAGGTGGTCTGTGTTTAGTATTCAGGTGATCTACTGCACACGGTCAATGGAGGTGGTCTGTGTTTAGTATTCAGGTGATCTACTGCACACGGTCAATGGAGGTGGTCTGTGTTTAGTATTCAGGTGATCTACTGCACACGGTCAATGGAGGTGGTCTGTGTTTAGTATTCAGGTGGTCTGTGTTTAGTATTCAGGTGATCTACTGCACACGGTCAATGGAGGTGGTCTGTGTTTAGTATTCAGGTGGTCTGTGTTTAGTATTCAGGTGATCTACTGCACACGGTCAATGGAGGTGGTCTGTGTTTAGTATTCAGGTGATCTACTGCACACGGTCAATGGAGGTGGTCTGTGTTTAGTATTCAGGTGATCTACTGCACACGGTCAATGGAGGTGGTCTGTGTTTAGTATTCAGGTGATCTACTGCACACGGTCAATGGAGGTGGTCTGTGTTTAGTATTCAGGTGATCTACTGCACACGGTCAATGGAGGTGGTCTGTGTTTAGTATTCAGGTGATCTACTGCACACGGTCAATGGAGGTGGTCTGTGTTTAGTATTCAGGTGATCTACTGCACACGGTCAATGGAGGTGGTCTGTGTTTAGTATTCAGGTGATCTACTGCACACGATCAATGGAGGTGGTCTGTGTTTAGTATTCAGGTGATCTACTGCACACGGTCAATGGAGGTGGTCTGTGTTTAGTATTCAGGTGATCTACTGCACACGGTCAATGGAGGTGGTCTGTGTTTAGTATTCAGGTGGTCTGTGTTATGGTCTGTGTTTAGTATTCAGGTAGTCTGTGTTCAGTATTCAGGTGGTCTGTGTTTAGTATTCAGGTGGTCTTACTCGGTGCGATGGTGGCGTGAGGTCTGCAGGGGGGAATGGGGTAGGGTACCGGCCGCTGAGGGTTGTAGGACGACGGAGACTGGAGGAGAGAGGAAGAAAAACAAACGTAATGATACTAAATTATTCACTGACCAATCAAAATAATGAATCTGACTCACTGACCAATCAAAATAATGAATCTGACTCACTGACCAATCAAAATAATGAATCTGACTTCCTGAAGCAGAGTAGTTCGATTCAACTTTTGTCTTTTTTTTAATTTATTTTTTTACAATCATTTTGTAAATGGATCTTGTGAAAGGTGATCATTCATGTGTCTTCCCAAATGGTACCATATTCCCTACATAGTGAGCCCGGGTCAAAAATAATGCACTATAAAAAGGGAATTAGGGTGCCATTTTGGACTCGTTTCAGACTTGTTTTGAAATAAAGAGCTCCACCTAGTGGTTGAGAATGAAAGTACAGCCTGGTCCTTACTGGTTTGAAAGGTCCAATGATGCGGGCTGCGATGCCTTTCCCCTCGGTGTTGGCAGGGGTCTCCTCTCCCTCCTTCTTTGCAGGAGTTCCCTGACAGGAGAAATAGAAAACAAAATGGTTGTTGTGTCATCTCAATGACGATACCGTACTGACATTTATAAAAAAATGTTAAAATTAGGCCATCCAAAGTTGATTTACTCCTCACATTTCTCAGAAAATAAAATGCATCTGAAAAGTACCATAAAAAAAAAAAAATGTCCTCGAGCATCAAGTAAGGATCCACAACTTCCTCTTTTATTTTGGAAACCGAACGGTGCCTCAGACTCACCTACGGCAAACTTTCAATGACGTTACCCCACTTTTTGAAACCAATGGGGTCTTGACGACGTCACTACTACGGAGTGATTTCAGTGCCAACAGAAATTGTATTTGAATTTTATACATATGAATTTGAATTAGGATATTGAATTTGAATTTAACATTTGTGAATGTTTAATTGCACAAATTGAACTTGTATTTCCTGTTTTGAAACTGAATTGAATGAATATTAAATTCAGTTTAAAAAATACCATTTCAATTGAATCTGATATTCAAATTCAATATTTAAAAATAGTCAATATGTTAAATATTGCATTCATTGTCTGTGTATCAAGTTTACAAACTATAGTTTCAAGTTAATCAACGTTTCAGAATATTCAACTTTTAATAGGCATTCAGATTCAGTTTTTAAATTCTGATTCAAAACCAGAGACAACATCCTGGTACTTTGCCAGCCAGGAATGGTAGAGGAGGAGAACACATAGAATCAAACGGTCTCTGTGCTCAACAGAAGCTTCTGGCGGTTTCTGAAGCCAAAACGTGGCATGTTGAATTTAGTTTCTCCCTATGAATTTGGCTCTAGCGTTTGAACCCGCTTTGGCTAAAAGCTATTATGACCCAATTCCTGAAAGCTAAGTCTCCCTGGAGCATGGACGTGCCTTCTGTACCCCTCGATGAAGATTACAGGCTGCGTTAGAAGGGAGTGTCACAAAACACACAATTTGACCCCAATAAGAATATAGCTGAATAGCCCAGTCAAAGGATAGGCAATCCACTCCTTATTTAATCTTGCTCTTGTGACTGACTGGGTTCGAACCAGGTCTCCTGCATGTTACAAGACTGTGTTAGCCCACTGTGTTAGCCCACTGGGTTAGCCCACTGTGTTAGCCCACTGGGTTAGCCCACTGTGTTAGCCCACTGTGTTAGCCCACTGGGTTAGCCCACTGGGTTAGCCCACTGTGTTAGCCCACTGTGTTAGCCCACTGGGTTAGCCCACTGTGTTAGCCCACTGTGTTAGCCCACTGGGTTAGCCCACTGTGTTAGCCCACTGTGTTAGCCCACTGGGTTAGCCCACTTACAGTGGGGAAATGCAAATGAATTACTTAAAAATCATACAATGTGATTTTCTGGATTTTTGTTTTAGATTCCGTCTCTCACAGTTGAAGTGTACCTATGATAAAAATTACAGACCTCTACATGCTTTGTAAGTAGGAAAACCTGCAAAATCGGCAGTGTATCAAATACTTGTTCTTCCCCACTGTATCTAAAGCCTATAGGTATAAGTTCAGGAAGTTCAGGTAAAAAAACGATACGCTGCTTGCTTAACGAGTACCCCCCTGATTCAGCTCATACCGAGACATGAACTCAGGACCTCTGACTCGGCAAACACACGTGACCGCCCTCCTGAAGCAATCCAACCCATCGCGCTATTAAAAAAAAGGCCTTCTTTAATTACGCAAGTGGTAACACTTCAGGCTGAGGAGTATCACGGATGTTCGTCTGTTACACCAAGTCTTTAAGGCCCAGCAAGGTTACTCATCAACAGAGCGTGGTTTGACTGAGACCTGAAGACGTGTTAGATGTGTTACGTTTCAAGTCTCCAGCAAGGGTAGTCATTAGATTAACATGTGTCTAACTGGGTTAAGACTAATAGAAATAAAAAATGTAAGAATTCAAATACAACTCCTGTTGGTACTGAAATCGCTCCATACACTAGGTGTTGAACTAAGGATACTATAGTATTTTTTTTTTTACAAGTTGGTCTACTGACAGACAACGTGTGGCGGTGGCCACATTCATTTTCAATGAAGCCTAGTTTCCAGCTGGGGGGGGGGGGATCTGCAGCGCTCGTGGAAGCCGCTCAGCTGAAGCGTAGAAAATAGGATTCTGTAAAATTGGGCTACTTTGAAAAAACGATGTTGAGGACGAAAATGTACTGGTCGCGGATTGCAGATTTTTTGGGCTATTTCTATTTCCAAGTTGCACTGTTGCATAATAATGTAATAATAATGTTGACTATTATCTAGTCATTCCAGGGCTTTTCTTCATGTTGACTATTATCTAGTCATTCCAGGGCTTTTCTTCATGTTGACTATTATCTAGTCATTCCAGGGCTTTTCTTCATGTTGACTATTACCTAGTCATTCCAGGGCTTTTCTTCATGTTGACTATTATCTAGTCATTCCAGGGCTTTTCTTCATGTTGACTATTACCTAGTCATTCTAGGGCTTTTCTTCATGTTGACTATTACCTAGTCATTCCAGGGCTTTTCTTCATGTTGACTATTATCTAGTCATTCCAGGGCTTTTCTTCATGTTGTCTATTATCTAGTCATTCCAGGGCTTTTCTTCATGTTGACTATTATCTAGTCATTCCAGGGCTTTTCTTCATGTTGTCTATTATCTAGTCATTCCAGGGCTTTTCTTCATGTTGACTATTATCTAGTCATTCCAGGGCTTTTCTTCATGTTGTCTATTATCTAGTCATTCCAGGGCTTTTCTTCATGTTGACTATTATCTAGTCATTCCAGGGCTTTTCTTCATGTTGTCTATTATCTAGTCATTCCAGGGCTTTTCTTCATGTTGACTATTATCTAGTCATTCCAGGGCTTTTCTTCATGTTGACTATTATCTAGTCATTCCAGGGCTTTTCTTCATGTTGACTATTACCTAGTCATTCCAGGGCTTTTCTTCATTTGGACTATTACCTACATTGTAGAGTAATAGTGATGACATCAACATTAAAAATCTCAATAACACATATGGAATCATGTAGTAACCAAAAAAGTGTTAAACAAATCAAAATATATTTTAGATTTTAGATGATTAAATATACTAACTAACCAAGTAGCTGATATGATCCATCAACTGATTAGATTTAGTCATTAGCACATTCAAGGATGTCCCAGCCTTCCGATATCGAGTAGGGTTTAGGCCTATTCACTAGTAACGAAATCACGGAAGCAATCAGAACTAGTTCAATAAGAAATGCTTGCCTTGATGACAGCTTTGCACTCTTGGCATTCTCTCAACCAGCTTCAAGAGGAATGCTTTTCCAACAGTCTTGAAGGCGTACTGCCAAGTTCTCTAAAACAACGGTGGCTTATGGTAGAGAATTGAACATTAAATTATCTGGCAACAGCTCTGGTGGACATTCCTGCAGTCAGCATGGCAACTGCACGCTCCCTCAAAACTTGAGACATCTGTTGCATTGTGTTGTGTGACACTACAGCACATTTTAGAGTGGCCTTTTTTTGTGTGTCCCCAGCACAAGGTGCACCTGTGTAATGATCATGCTGTTTAATCAGCTTTGGCAAAGGAGAAATGCTCACAAACAGGGATGTAAATAACGTTAAGAGAAAAAAAAAGCATTTTGTGTGTATGGAACATTTCTGGGATCCTTTATTTCAGCCCATGAAACATGGAACCAGCACTGCATGTCGCTTTCATATTTTTGTTCAGTATAGATGCACACACACACACACACACACACACACACACACACACACGTTAGGTTATATTACTTACAGGGAAGGTGCCAGTGGTCTGGCTGGGCTTGCCTTTAGGGTAAGGGTTCCCTGGGATCATCCCACATGAAGAGATCATGGCTACTGGAGCCTTGCAGCCCACCTTACACACCTAGAATACATTACGATGTAACATGACATAACACACCTAGAATACATGACATAACACACCTAGAATACATGACATAACACACCTAGAATACATGACATAACACACCTAGAATACAGTACGCCATAACATGACACACCTAGAATACATTATGACATAACATGACACACCTAGAATACATTATGACATAACACACCTAGAATACATTATGACATAACACACCTAGAATACAGTACGCCATAACATGACACACCTAGAATACATTATGACATAACACACCTAGAATACATTATGACATAACACACCTAGAATACATTATGACATAACACACCTAGAATACATTATGACATAACACACCTAGAATACATTATGACATAACACACCTAGAATACATAACATAACACACCTAGAATACATAACATAACACACCTAGAATACAGTGTGCCATAACACACCTAGAATACATTATGACATAACACACCTAGAATACAGTGTGCCATAACACACCTAGAATACATTACGACATAACACAACTAGAATACATAACATAACACACCTAGAATACATTACGACATAACACAACTAGAATACATAACATAACACACCTAGAATACAGTGTGCCATAACACACCTAGAATACATTATGCCATAACACACCTAGAATACAGTGTGCCATAACACACCTAGAATACATAACATTACACAACTAGAACAGATCACAACACAACACAGCTAGAGCAGTACAGGACAGTGTGTGAGTTACCTGCTCTAGGATCCTGCGGGCTCGTTTCTTCTCAGACAGGTGAATACGGAACAGGTCCTCTACGGGACGATAGTTCTGGGCATCCGAGATGTTCCTGGCAGAAGAACACAACCCACCGGGGTTGTTAATTAACCAATCAATCTGCCAATCAATCAACTAACTAATCGAGTAGCTGTTGTGATCCATCAACTGATTAGATTTTAAGTCATTAGCACATTCAAGCGCAAGCAATTCAAGGATGTCCCAGCCTTCCTATATCAAGTAAGGTTTAGGCCTATTCACTAGTAACGAAATCACGGAAGCAAATCAGAACTAGTTCAATAAGAAATGCTTGTTTTTGTTTTTCTGTTGCAGAATGTTTTTGCTACAGTGTCTACTAATGAATACAGCCCAGATGTAGAGTTACTCAGAACACATACAGTATGAGGATCTAGAACACATTCAGTATGAGGATCTAGAACACATACAGTATGAGGATCTAGAACACATACAGTATGAGGATCTAGAACACATTCAGTATGAGGATCTGGAATATACGTGTGTTGGTTGGTTCTTCTATACTTGTGGGGCCCTAAATCCCCTCAAAGCCCCCACAAGGATAGTACAACAAATGACATTCACCCTTGTGGGGACAATTCCCAAGTACCCATGGGGGAAAAAGGCTACTTTAAGCTTAGGGGTTACAATTAGGGTTAGGGTGAGGGGTTAGTGGTTAGATTTAGGGTTCGGGTTAAGGTTATGAAAAATAGGATTTTGAATGGAAATAAATGTTTTGGTCCCCACGAGGATAGAATAACATAACATGTGTGTGTGTGTGTGTGTGTGTGTCAGGGTTTACGTTCGCTGGTAAAAGTTATAACTTTTTTGTTGATAAATAAAATTGGAGCCGGCAAACTGTCAGAAAAAGTATATATTATATATATTTATTTATTTCTAAATAATGCTTTTTTAGCCTATTCAATGAATACATGTGTTATCGGTCTATAGGTTAATTAGCTAAATTTAGTGGAACTAAGTTGGTGCGTGTGTACAGTATCTTCGTTATGTATCTTATTTATCACACGTACACAGATACAGAGACTATATCGGTTTCAAAAAAACCTTTGTAATTGTTGCATGTTGCATTTATATTTCTGTTCGGTAATACTGTCACTGAACACACGGTTAATATTATGAATTACCATAATCTAAATGTTCTGTTCATATGAATTACCATAATCTAAATGTTCTGTTCATATGAATGACCATAATCTAAATGTTCTGTTCATATGAATTACCATAATCTAAATGTTCTGTTAATATGAATGACCATAATCTAACTGTTCTGTTAATATGAATTACCATAATCTAACTGTTCTGTTCATATGAATTACCATAATCTAACTGTTCTGTTAATATGAATTACCATAATCTAACTGTTCTGTTAATATGAATGACCATAATCTAACTGTTCTGTTAATATGAATTACCATAATCTAAATGTTCTGTTCATATGAATTACCATAATCTAACTGTTCTGTTCATATGAATGACCATAATCTAACTGTTCTGTTAATATGAATTACCATAATCTAACTGTTCTGTTCATATGAATTACCATAATCTAACTGTTCTGTTAATATGAATTACCATAATCTAACTGTTCTGTTAATATGAATTACCATAATCTAACTGTTCTGTTAATATGAATTACCATAATCTAACTGTTCTGTTAATATGAATGACCATAATCTAACTGTTCTGTTAATATGAATTACCATAATCTAAATGTTCTGTTCATATGAATTACCATAATCTAACTGTTCTGTTCATATGAATTACCATAATCTAACTGTTCTGTTAATATGAATTACCATAATCTAACTGTTCTGTTCATATGAATTACCATAATCTAACTGTTCTGTTAATATGAATTACCATAATCTAACTGTTCTGTTAATATGAATTACCATAATCTAACTGTTCTGTTAATATGAATGACCATAATCTAACTGTTCTGTTAATATGAATGACCATAATCTAACTGTTCTGTTAATATGAATTACCATAATCTAACTGTTCTGTTCATATGAATTACCATAATCTAACTGTTCTGTTCATATTAATTACCATAATCTAACTGTTCTGTTCATATGAATTACCATAATCTAACAGTTCTGTTAATATGAATTACCATAATCTAACTGTTCTGTTCATATGAATTACCATAATCTAACTGTTCTGTTAATATGAATTACCATAATCTAACTGTTCTGTTAATATGAAATACCATAATCTAACTGTTCTGTTAATATGAATTACCATAATCTAACTGTTCTGTTAATATTAATTAACATAATGTAAAATGTGATTTCGGTCATTCTGAGCACAGTGGGTGGACGCCCTAATCAGGTTAGTGGGTGGACGCCCTAATCAGGTTAGTGGGTGGACGCCCTAATCAGGTTAGTGGGTGGACGCCCTAATCTGGTTAGTGGGTGGACGCCCTAATCTGGTTAGTGGGTGGACGCCCTAATCTGGTTAGTGGGTGGACGCCCTAATCAGGTTAGTGGGTGGACGCCCTAATCAGGTTAGTGGGTGGACGCCCTAATCAGGTTAGTGGGTGGACGCCCTAATCAGGTTATTGGGTGGACGCCCTAATCAGGTTAGTGGGTGGACGCCCTAATCAGGTTAGTGGGCGGAGGCCCTAATCAGGTTAGTGGGTGGAGGCCCTAATCAGGTTAGTGGGTGGAGGCCCTAATCAGGTTAGTGGGTGGATGCCCTAATCAGGTTAGTGGGTGGACTCCCTAATCAGGTTAGTGGGTGGACTCCCTAATCAGGTTACACACCCAATGCATATGGGTCCGGTAAATTTCTAAAATGTCTGGCATCACATTTTCCAAAAGGAAACTCTGTTGTGTGTGTGTGTGTGTGTGTGTGTGTGTGTGTGTGTAAAGTAGAGTTACTCACAGAGCTATGAGTTCCAGAACCACCAGTCGGTCCTTAGAGAAGGTAAAACAGTTGAGGATGTTGGCCACTTTGGTAGTGGGGATGGCAACCATTTTCTGGAAGAAACACACGAAGAGTCAAAGTTTAATCAAAACATGCAGGCCAGTATTTAGCTAAATAGCCACATAGTCACAAAAAGGGTGGGGATAGTAGTGATCTCAGTAATTATCTACCCATTTTCAGACCGCCTTGTCTTACACCGTTGCTTTTCATGCCCAAAATTACATTTTAAAAAGCAGCATGTCCACTGGTTACGTCTGCCATGTGCTGTTGCAACATTCTGATTGGTCAAGAGAGTCAAGCATTTTATTATTATTTTAAAAACTTTTTTTTTCTTTCTTTTTTGTGACTATGTGGATATCCCCCCCCCCCCCCCCCCCCCATAAAATTCAGGATGTCACATGTCCATCTCTAGTTTAGAGATCTTTGTTGCTTGTGTGTAGAAGTAGAGGAATTGCCACGCTTCAGTGAATTAACGGTTTTCAAGAAGTTAGAGGATGACTGACAGAGTCTGCCATAGTGCTCAGGTTTAGAGGATGACTGACAAGTCTGCCATAGTGCTCAGGTTTAGAGGATGACTGACAAGTCTGCCATAGTGCTCAAGTTTAGAGGAACACTGACAGTCTGCCATAGTGCTCAGGTTTAGAGGATGACTGACAAGTCTGCCATAGTGCTCAGGTTTAGAGGATGACTGACAAGAGTCTGCCATAGTGCTCAGGTTTAGAGGATGACTGACAGAGTCTGCCATAGTGCTCAGGTTTAGAGGATGACTGACAGAGTCTGCCATAGTGCTCAGGTTTAGAGGATGACTAACAAGAGTCTGCCATAGTGCTCAGGTTTAGAGGATGACTAACAAGAGTCTGCCATAGTGCTCAAGTTTAGAGGAACACTGACAGTCTGCCATAGTGCTCAGGTTTAGAGGATGACTGACAAGTCTGCCATAGTGCTCAGGTGTAGAGGATGACTGACAAGTCTGCCATAGTGCTCAGGTTTAGAGGATGACTGACAAGAGTCTGCCATAGTGCTCAGGTTTAGAGGATGACTGACAGAGTCTGCCATAGTGTTCAGGTTTAGAGGATGACTGACAAGTCTGCCATAGTACTCAAGTTTAGAGGAACACTGACAGTCTGCCATAGTGCTCAGGTTTAGAGGATGACTGACAAGTCTGCCATAGTGCTCAGGTGTAGAGATGACTGACAAGTCTGCCATAGTGCTCAGGTTTAGAGGATGACTGACAAGAGTCTGCCATAGTGCTCAGGTTTAGAAGATGACTGACAAGTCTGCCATAGTGCTCAGGTTTAGAGGATGACTGACAGAGTCTGCCATAGTGCTCAAGTTTAGAGGAACACTGACAGTCTGCCATAGTGAACAGGTTTAAACCGTGCCAATACCAACTCTAAACAGAATATCCAACGACTGAAGATCGATTTCTAAGAACCTTCTAAGAAATGTATTTATTAGGGCTGTCCCCAACTAAAAATGATCTTGGTCTACCGAAAATCGACTGTTCTTTCGACTAATCGATTGGTGAACATTTTAAAACGTGTATTTTTCCATTTATAGACACACCCTATGTGTTTAATAAAATCAACTATATGCATTGAGCTCGTCTGATGCTTTAAGCTTACGATTTGATGAGATAGGACAAATGCCTCAAGAGGGCGCCAACTATTCTCCTCCAGCTCCTGACGGCTTTCGCAGAATGCCAATTTATCTTACCATTTCTACCAATCTGTATGTCAGTTATGGTTTCCATATGCACATTTTCGTGAGAAACAGTTTCATTTCATTTCTAAGAAATGTCTTCGTGTCTCAAAATCATTGTCCTGTTGATCAAAATTCTATCCAAATCTAAATGCAAATGATACAAACATAAAAAGAAAGTTTGATTGTCAATTATGTAAAAATAGCCAACATGAAGCCAACAAATAAAAACATTGCAGCCTGCAGGTAGAAAATATCCCGATAAAAATAAATCTCCTATAAATCACATCGACTACACATGGCCTGTCTGCAACCAACATGGCCTGTCTGCAACCAACTTCAAACATTGTACCATTTAATTGTGTAATTTATATAATAATTTATTATAATAATGTATATAATAATTTATAATAATAATTTATATAATAATCATTTATATAATAATTTATAATAATAATTTATAATAATAATTTATAACAATAATTTATATAATCATTTATATAATCATTTATAATAATAATTTATATAATAATAATTTATAATAATTTATAATAATAATTTATAATAATCATTTATAATAAGAATTTATATAATAAGAATTTATAATAATTTATAATAATAATTTATAATAATAATTTATAATAATCATTTATAATAATTTATAATAATCATTTTGTTCAGCGCTTTAGGAAAGTATTCAGACCCCTTGACTTTTTCCACATTTTGTTACGTTACAGCCTTACTCTAAAATGGATTAAATAGTTTTTTTCCTGTCATCTATCTATACACAATACCCTAAAAAGCAAAAACAGGTTTTTAGACATTTTTGCAAGTGTATATATTAATTTTTATTTAAAAAAAAATTTAAAAACTGAAAATTCATATTTACATAAGTATTCAGACACTTTACTCAGTACTTTGTTGAAGCACCATTGGCAGTCATTACAGCCTCAAGTCTTCTTGGGTCTGATGCTACATGCTTGGCACACCTGTATTTGGGGAGTTTCTCCCATTCTTCTCTGCAGAGCCTCTCAAGCTCTATCAGGTTTAATGGGGAGTGTTGCTGCACAGCTATTATTTTCAGGTCTCTCCAGAGACGTTGCTCAGTTCGGACATCTCTAGGAAGAGTCTTGGTGGTTCCAAACTTCTTCCATTTAAGAGTGACGGAGGCCACTGTGTTCTTGGGGACCTTCAATGCTGCAGAAATGTTTTGGTACACTTCCTCAGATCTGTGCCTCAACACAATCCTGTCTCGGAGCGCTACAGACAATTCCTTCAACTTCATAGCTGCTTTTTGTAAAAATGCATTAAAAACCTGTTTTCACTTTCTCACTGTGGGGTACTGTGATGTCATTATGGGGTATTGTGATGTCATTATGGGGTACTGTGATGTCATTATGGGATATTGTGATGTCATTATGTGGTATTGTGATGTCATTATGGGGTACTGTGATGTCATTATGGGATATTGTGATGTCATTGTGGGGTATTGTGATGTCATCATGGGGTATTGTGTGTAGATTGATGAGGAAAATGTTTTATTTCATCCATTTAGAATAAGGCTGTAACGTAACAAAATGTGAAAAAAGGTCAAGGGGTCTGAATACTTTCCGAATGCACCGTCTATCTACTGTTTACAGAGTAATACACAAAACATTATCAGAGTTGGCTGTTGTTGTTGTCACTCACATGTTGAAGAGCTTTGACAGCTTTGATCTGAGGATCTGCCCAGGAGAAGTACTTCAGCATGTCCATTACCTGGAGGGAAAGGGGGGGGGGGGGGGGTTAGCATGTCTACCACCTGGAGGGAGATGGGGTTAGCATGTCTATTACCTGGAGGGAGAGGGGGGGGGGGGGGTTAGCATGTCTATTACCTGGAGGGAGAGGGGGTTAGCATGTCTCTGTGACTGGCTGTCATTCATCAACCTTCTCTGTTTGCTAGCTACTGTACCTGCTCGCTGGAGAAGTACCCGTGCACCTGCTCTATCGCCTTAATCCGCTGATCTGTTAGCACGCACTGCAGAGAGAGAAGCCCAGTAAAAACCATTGGAAATGACTCCTAGTGTACATTAATCAGTCAGTGGTGTGGATAACGTCTGCTATGCTCTCCATAGCCAGATAGCTGAGCCGTGAACCAGAATCTGGGTTTACAGGTGTTGAATATGGCAATTCTCCTTGAAGCCAGTCAACTTGCCATTTACCAGCTTTTCAAGCGTAATAATGTCAAAATACTTTTGGTACTTAACAAAGAATGGCGTTTCTATCATCATTATGTACCAACAAAAACATTTGAAATAAAAAGTTACATGTAACCGGACAAAATGCCTGGAAAGAATTTAAGTATTGTTTTGAACAAGTGTACATGACCAAATCCTTTTCTGTACCTCCAATAAAAATCACTGATTACTGTCACGCACGTTGGTTGGCTGATCCAGCAGCAGGAAAGGCCATTGATTTGATCACCTACAACAGTGTATGAACTTCATACCAATCTGTCGTTTCACCCGCGGTTCATAGAATGCAATAATATTTTATGTAACTAGATTAACTAGACAATATAGGGCACGTTTTTACAGCGTTTGTATATTTCTAGATAGGCTAGGCTTTATTTACTGTATTTTAATTCCACGACTATTTATTGCAGGAGGTGCAGAATAGGTAAATAATACCTTTCAGACAAGGCATTTTTTCTTTTTTACACCTTTTTTGTTAGTACGTAATTAATTTACATAAGTAAAGACTGCAGTTGCTCATCGAAAAATTATTTGGTAAGTACCTAACGTATTTTAACGGTATCAAGCTTGAAAATGACAAGTTGAATGGCTGCTTCCTCGGCTTATTAAAGTATAATTGCCATATTCAGTCTCGTGAGTCGTGTAAACTCAGATTCTCATTCAGCTGACAATGTCGTTTAGGTGTTAAATAATTTTTATTAGCCACTTGGGTTAACTGAACCAAACTTACCTTCCTGATTTCGTCTAAGACGATGTCGAATGATTTTTTATCCATGTTTGATCGGATAACACGATCTCGGATTCTCAGTGTTAATAACTCCTTGATTAAATAGCCACCTGGCTGTCTAGCTCGAGTCAGTGGACTAACGTTACAGTACAATCAATATCACTGACATAATCTAAAAACGGACAAACTACTGGTAGCTTACTATTAAAATAGAGCTATACACTTCATAATGTGACTTTAAGACAAAGTATATTCACAAACGGCACAGTATTTACGACGTTTTCTTTGTTGTCCTCGTTTAAAATCTATTGCTAGCTAGTTAGCTAGCAAGAAAGTGCTGTGTTAAACTGGCTACTTGACAGCTTGGCTAATGTTAGCTTACATCTGCTGTTTGTTAGCCCAGAGCAGAAAGGGTCAAATTACTCTATGGAAAAATGAATATATCAATGAATTTTATCCTTACTGAAGCGTTTGACAACGTCTATCGTATGTACATTTAGTTTATCGACATATTTTGAACTGTACATAACAACCACAATAAACTAAGCCGCTAACACCGCTGCGACAACTTCCTTTGTTAGGACCCCATTCAAAAACATGACTCAATAGATCACTTTCTCAGAACAAATATTTTTTGTTTGAAGTGGAACTATACATTAATCACAAATTATGATACGACCATTGTATTCTCATATTTTATTTAGGCAGATACTGTGAAATAATAGATTCATTGATCAGTTTTTCAATCAGGCCGCGGGGCGCAAACAGGCACATTTTTGGACACCCTTGAGGAAGTACACACGGAAATGTCGTCGGATCTGTGAGAAGTTGGCAAATATTTATTTATACTTGTATTTTGTGTTGATTCAAGTAAAATGGACAGATTCACATGGTCAAATGGTCTTCTGGAAATGAATGAAACATTGGTGATTCAACAACGAGGTGTCAAACTTTATGACGGAGAAGACAAGGTATGATGTTAACAAGCTCGCATTGCCAGGCAAGGAAAACAGCTAGTTAGTTAAGTCGGTAACGTTACATTGTTAGCTAGCCATCTAGCTAAATGTGTTCTTTGAAATAGTGGAATAAATCTAGTCAACTAGCTAATCGGAAACAAACACGTTTACGAGTTCGTTTACGAGGTCGTTGTTGTGTATTTGGTCGGACCAAATACACATTTCTGCCTGCCCCATATCTGAGCGTTTGTTGTCCCTCTCTCGCTCTGTTTTTCCACCAGGCCAAGTTGGATGTTGGAATTGCTCTGCTGAGTACTCACCAGTTAATATGGAGGGACCTGAAGAATCATGTACAGTGACACTTCATAAAAATATACATTCAACATTCAATGGGTAACACCCACCACAGCTTTATCTGCATATTAGCCAGTGTGATTTTTAATGCTTTTCTTGACCTTTTCCATGTTCCTGATATGATGGTGTCTAGTATTTACTCTCCTAATGTGTCTGTGTGTGTGTCTGTATGTCTGTGTGTGTGTAGGAATGCTGCATAGCCATACCCCTTTCTCAGATCATCTACTTTGAGGAACAAGCTGCGGGTATTGGAAAGAGGTGACTCCTAATTAAACCATGTAGCCTATTGAAACACTACCCACCACTTTGTAGCAGGACAACTCACATGTCACATGTATGTACGCGTGACTACTATAAGTCGCTTGGATAAAACAGAACATCCCCCCTCTCTCATGGCTATGCTTTCATCATTGATATATGACAGAACCTCCCCTCTCTCATGGCTATGCTTTCATCATTGATATATGACAGAACCTCCCCTCTCTCATGGCTATACTTTCATCATTGATATATGACAGAACCTCCCCTCTCTCATGGCTATACTTTCATCATTGATATATGACAGAACCTCCCCTCTCTCATGGCTATGCTTTCATCATTGATATATGACAGAACCTTCCCTCTCTCTTGGCTATGCTTTCATCATTGATATATGACAGAACCTCCCCTCTCTCTTGGCTATGCTTTCATCATTAATCTATGACAGAACATCCTCTCTCTCTCTTGGCTATGCTTTCATCATTGATATATGACAGAACCTCCCCTCTCTCTTGGCTATGCTTTCATCATTGATCTATGACAGAACCTCCCCTCTCTCTTGGCTATGCTTTCATCATTGATATATGACAGAACCTCCCCTCTCTCTCTCTCTTGGCTATGCTTTCATCATTGATATATGACATAACCTCCCCTCTCTCTCATGGCTATGCTTTCATCATTGATATATGACAGAACCTCCCCTCTCTCTTGGCTATGCTTTCATCATTGATCTATGACAGAACCTCCCCTCTCTCTTGGCTATGCTTTCATCATTGATATATGACATAACCTCCCCTCTCTCTCTCATGGCTATGCTTTCATCATTGATATATGACATAACCTCCCCTCTCTCTCATGGCTATACTTTCATCATTGATATATGACAGAACCTCCCCTCTCTCTCTCTCTCTTGGCTATGCTTTCATCATTGATCTATGACAGAACCTCCTCTCTCTCTCATGGCTATGCTTTCATCATTGATATATGACATAACCTCCCCTCTCTCATGGCTATGCTTTCATCATTGATCTATGACAGAACCTCCTCTCTCTCTCGCTCTGTATCTGACGCTGCAGTGCCAAGATAGTGGTCCACCTGCACGCTTCCCCAGCCAATAAGGAGCCAGGACCCTACCAGCAGAGCAAGTTCTCCTACTTCAAACTGTCCTTCAAAGAGCATGGACAGATAGAGGTAGTAGTCATTTAATATTATTATTACTATTATATTATTATTATTATTATTATTATTATAGTATTATTATTATTAGTATTATAGTATTATTATTATTACTATTATATTATTATTATTATTACTATTATATTATTATTATTATTATTATTATAGTATTATTATTATTAGTATTATAGTATTATTATTATTACTATTATAGTATTATTATTATTACTATTATTATTATTATTATAGTATTATTATTATTATAGTATTATTATTATTACTATTATAGTATTATTATTATTATTATTATTATTATTATTATTACTATTATAGTAGTAGTATTATTACTATTATAGTATTATTATTATTACTATTATAGTATTATTATTATTACTATTATAGTATTACTACATTATTATTATTATTATAGTATTATTATTATTACTATTATAGCATTATTATTATTACTATTATTATTATTATTATAGTATTGTTATTATTATTATTATTATTATTATTACTATTATAGTAGTAGTATTATTACTATTATAGTATTATTATTATTACTATTATAGTATTGTTATTATTATTATTAGTATTATTATTATTATTATAGTAGTAGTATTATTATTATTACTATTACTATTATAGTATTATCATTATTATTATTATTATTATAGTATTATCATTATTATTACCATTATAGTAGTATTATTATTACTATTATAGTATTACTACATTATTATTATTATTATTATAGTATTATTATTATTACTATTATAGTATTATCATTATTATTACCATTACAGTAGTATTATTATTACTATTATAGTATTACTACATTATTATTATTATTATAGTATTCTTATTATTACTATTATAGTAGTAGTATTATTATTACTATTATAGTATTATCATTATTATTACCATTATAGTAGTATTATTATTACTATTATAGTATTACTATTATTAGTACTATTATTATTATTATTATTATTATTACTACTATAGAAATATAATATTACTAGTATAGTATTATTATTATTATTATTATTATTACTATAGTATTATTACCGGTATTACTACTATTACAGTATTATTATTATTATTATTATTATTATTATTATAGTAGTAGTAGTATTATTATTATTACTATTATAGTATTATTATTATTATTATTATTATAGTATTGTCATTATTATTACCATTATAGTAGTATTATTATTACTATTATAGTATTATCATTATTATTACCATTACAGTAGTATTATTATTACTATTATAGTATTACTACAGTATTATTATTATTATTATACTATTCTTATTATTACTATTATAGTAGTAGTATTATTATTACTATTATAGTATTATCATTATTATTACCATTATAGTAGTATTATTATTACTATTATAGTACTAGTATTATTATTACTATTATAGTATTACTATTATTAGTACTATTATTATTCTTATTATTATTATTACTACTATATAAATATAATATTACTAGTATAGTATTATTATTATTATTATTATTATTACTATAGTATTATTACCGGTATTACTACTATAGTAGTATTATTAATACTGTTATAGTATTATTGGTATTATTATTATTACTACTATTACAGTATTATTATTATTATTATTATAGTATTCTTATTATTACTATTGTAGTATTATTATGATATAGTATTATTTACCAGTATAGTGTTATTGTTATTATTTATATTATAGTATTATTCCTTCTGAAAATATCTAATGAGAGTAGTACCATTGGATACTGGCTAGTGACACTATGAGAGTAGTACCTTTGGATACTGCCTAGTGACACTATGAGAGTAGTACCATTGGATACTTGCTAGTGACACTGTAAATATGTAATGGGAGTAGTACCTTTGGATACTGCCTAGTGACACTATGAGAGTAGTACCATTGGATACTTGCTAGTGACACTGTAAATATGTAATGAGAGTAGTACCATTGGATACTTGCTAGTGACACTGTAAATATGTAATGGGAGTAGTACCATTGGATACTGCCTAGTGACACTATGAGAGTAGTACCATTGGATACTTGCTAGTGACACTGTAAATATATAATGAGAGTAGTACCATTGGATACTTGTTAGTGACACTGTAAATATATAATGAGAGTAGTACCATTGGATACTTGCTAGTGACACTATGAGAGTAGTACCATTGGATACAGCCTAGTGACACTGTAGATATGCGATTGGCCTTATGTGGCTCAGTTGTTAATAGCGTGAACAGACTGTAACCGAAAGGTCACTGGTTCCAATCCCCGAGGTGAAAAAAAATTGGTCTGTTCCCTTGAGCGATGGGGACTTAACCCTAATTAATCCCTGTAAGTCTCTCTGGATAAGAGCATCTGCTGAATGACTGAAATGTGAATGTACACGAATGGAAAATACCATTGAATGAGCAGTGAGTGAAACTGTCGTCCGATACGTGCTGATTTAGAGCCAAAATGGCACCGTGTTTGTTTTTTCTATACTGAGTCTGAGCCATCATGGTGTCTGTGTCTGTCTGTCTGCGGGTAGTTCTTCCGGAGGCTGACCGAGGAGTTGAGCCAGAAGAGATGGGAGAGTACGCCCATGTCACAACCCATCCCTACGGCAACCAACTCACAGGTCAGAGGTCGTCATAGAACAGACAATCTACCCTATTCCACTCTCCTCTGCTATACTCTACTTAAGATTTGATGGTGGTGAGGGCCACAAAACATCTGAAAATGTTGCAGTTTTAAAGCCAGTTTGCTGCAATTCTACACATTTTGCCATGGGGTGGAGAGAAATGTTTGCAGTTTTTAATATGATATCTGAGTGAGACTGACTAACAAAATCAATGAGGATCTCTGGACGCTATTTCGACCTTGATTACTAAGTTTAGTTAGCTGGTGACTAAGTTTAGTTAGCTGGTTACTTAGTTAGCTGGTTACTTAGTTAGCTGGTTACTAAGTTTAGTTAGCTGGTTACTAAGTTTAGTTAGCTGGTTACTAAGTTTAGTTAGCTGGTTACTAAGTTTAGTTAGCTGTCTAAAATGGAGCTGACAGGGACTAATTGAGTGACTGACGTAAACTACATGACCAAAAGTACGTGGACACCTGCTTGTCAAACATCTCATTCCAAAATCATGTGCATTAATATGGAGTTGGTCCCCCCTTTGCTGCTATAACAGCCTCCACTCTTCTGGGAAGGCTTTCCACTAGATGTTGGAACTTTGCTGCTATAACAGCCTCCACTCTTCTGGGAAGGCTTTCCACTAGATGTTGGAACTTTCCTGCTGGGACTTGCTTCCATTCAGCCACAAGAGCATTAGTGAGGTCGGGCACTGATGTTGGGCGATTAGTCCTCACTCACAGTCAGCGTTCCAATTCATCCCGAAGGTGTTTGATGGGGTTGAGGTCAGGGTCTGTGCAGGCCAGTCAAGTTCTTCCACACCGATCTCGACAAACAATTTCTGTATTGACCTCGCTTTGTGCACGGGGGCATTGTCATGCTGAAACAGGAAAGGACCTTCCCCAAACTGTTGCCATAAAGGTAGAAGCACAGAATCATCTAGAATGTCATTGTGTGTTGTAGCGTTAAGATTTTCCTTCACTGGAACTAAGGGGCCCGAACCATGAAAAACAGCCCCAGACCATTATTCCTCCTCCACCAAACTTTACAGTTGGCACTATGCAGTTGGGCAGGTAGCGTTCTCCTGGCATCCGCCAAACCCAGATTCATCTGTCAGACTGCCAAATGGTGAAGCGTAATTCATCATGGCAGAGAACACGTTTTCCAGAGTCCAATGGCGGCAGGGCAGAGATTTGACGAACTGACTTGCTGGAAAGGTGCCGTCCTCTGACGGTGCCACGTTGAAAGTCACTGAGCTCTTCAGTACAGCCCATTCTACTGACAATGTTTGTCTATGGAGATTGAATGGCTGTGTGCCCAGATGTTATACACCTGTCAGCAACAGGTGTGGCTGAAATAGCCGAATCCACTAATTTGAACCGGTGTCCACATACTTTTGTCTGTGTGTATATTTTATATATATATATACAGTGCCTTGCGAAAGTATTCGGCCCCCTTGAACTTTGCGACCTTTTGCCACATTTCAGGCTTCAAACATAAAGATATAAAACTGTATTTTTTTGTGAAGAATCAACAACAAGTGGGACACAATCATGAAGTGGAACGACATTTATTGGATATTTCAAACTTTTTTAACAAATCAAAAACTGAAAAATTGGGCGTGCAAAATTATTCAGCCCCTTTACTTTCAGTGCAGCAAACTCTCTCCAAAAGTTCACTGAGGATCTCTGAATGATCCAATGTTGACCTAAATGACTAATGATGATAAATACAATCCACCTGTGTGTAATCAAGTCTCCGTATAAATGCACCTGCACTGTGATAGTCTCAGAGGTCCGTTAAAAGCGCAGAGAGCATCATGAAGAACAAGGAACACACCAGGCAGGTCCGAGATACTGTTGTGAAGAAGTTTAAAGCCGGATTTGGATACAAAACGATTTCCCAAGCTTTAAACATCCCAAGGAGCACTGTGCAAGCGATAATATTGAAATGGAAGGAGTATCAGACCACTGCAAATCTACCAAGACCTGGCCGTCCCTCTAAACTTTCAGCTCATACAAGGAGAAGACTGATCAGAGATGCAGCCAAGAGGCCCATGATCACTCTGGATGAACTGCAGAGATCTACAGCTGAGGTGGGAGACTCTGTCCATAGGACAACAATCAGTCGTATATTGCACAAATCTGGCCTTTATGGAAGAGTGGCAAGAAGAAAGCCATTTCTTAAAGATATAGTAAAATAAAGTTTGCTACAAGCCACCTGGGAGACACACCAAACATGTGGAAAAAGGTGCACTGGTCAGATGAAATCAAAATTGAACTTTTTGGCAACAATGCAAAACGTTATGTTTGGCGTAAAAGCAACACAGCTGAACACACCATCCCCACTGTCAAACATGGTGGTGGCAGCATCATGGTTTGGGCCTGCTTTTCTTCAGCAGGGACAGGGAAGATGGTTAAAATTGATGGGAAGATGGATGGAGCCAAATACAGGACCATTCTGGAAGAAAACCTGATGGAGTCTGCAAAAGACCTGAGACTGGGACGGAGATTTGTCTTCCAACAAGACAATGATCCAAAACATAAATCTAAATCTACAATGGAATGGTTCAAAAATAAACATATCCAGGTGTTAGAATGGCCAAGTCAAAGTCCAGACCTGAATCCAATCGAGAATCTGTGGAAAGAACTGAAAACTGCTGTTCACAAATGCTCTCCATCCAACCTCACTGAGCTCGAGCTGTTTTGCAAGGAGGAATGGGAAAACATTTCAGTCTCTCGATGTGCAAAACTGATAGAGATATACCCCAAGCGACTTACAGCTGTTATCGCAGCAAAAGGTGGCGCTACAAAGTATTAACTTAAGGGGGCTGAATATTTTTGCACGCCCAATTTTTCAGTTTTTGATTTGTTAAAAAAGTTAGAAATATCCAATAAATGTCTTTCCACTTCATGATTGTGTCCCACTTGTTGTTGATTATTCACAAAAAAATACAGTTTTATATCTTTATGTTTGAAGCCTGAAATGTGGCAAAAGGTCGCTTTATGGGCCCCTAGTTGTTATAATATGGAGCCGGGTACATGTGCTGTTGTTCCTAACCCCTTTCCTTCCTCTCACCTACTGGGACTATTGTTGCTTTGTGTATGTTGTTTTGGTCAGACCTCATCAAGGTAGTCTCCCTCTGCGATTCTCTCTCTCCCTCTGCTATTCTCTCTCTCCCTCTGCTATTCTCTCTCTCCCTCTGCGATTCTCTCTCTCCCTCTGCGATTCTCTCTCTCCCTCTGCGATTCTCTCTCCCTCTGCGATTCTCTCTCTCCCTCTGCGATTCTCTCTCTCCCTCTGCGATTCTCTCTCTCCCTCTGCGATTCTCTCTCTCCCTCTGCGATTCTCTCTCTCCCTCTGCGATTCTCTCTCTCCCTCTGCGATTCTCTCTCTCCCTCTGCGATTCTCTCTCTCCCTCTGCGATTCTCTCTCCCTCTGCGATTCTCTCTCTCCCTCTGCGATTCTCTCTTTCTCTTTGTGATTCTCTCTCTCCCTCTGCGATTCTCTCTCTCCCTCTGCGATTCTCTCTCTCCCTCTGCGATTCTCTCTCTCCCTCTGCTATTCTCTCTCTCCCTCTGCGATTCTCTCTCTCCCTCTGCTATTCTCTCTCTCCCTCTGCTATTCTCTCTCTCCCTCTGCGATTCTCTCTCTCCCTCTGCGATTCTCTCTTTCCCTCTGCGATTCTCTCTCTCCCTCTGCGATTCTCTCTCTCCCTCTGCGATTCTCTCTCTCCCTCTGCGATTCTCTCTCTCCCTCTGCGATTCTCTCTCTCCCTCTGCGATTCTCTCTCTCCCTCTGCGATTCTCTCTTTCTCTTTGTGATTCTCTCTCTCCCTCTGCGATTCTCTCTCTCCCTCTGCGATTCTCTCTCTCCCTCTGCGATTCTCTCTCTCCCTCTGCGATTCTCTCTTTCTCTTTGTGATTCTCTCTCTCCCTCTGCGATTCTCTCTCTCCCTCTGCGATTCTCTCTCTCCCTCTGCGATTCTCTCTCTCCCTCTGCGATTCTCTCTCTCCCTCTGCGATTCTCTCTCTCCCTCTGCGATTCTCTCTCTCCCTCTGCGATTCTCTCTCTCCCTCTGCGATTCTCTCTCTCCCTCTGCGATTCTCTCTCTCCCTCTGCGATTCTCTCTCTCCCTCTGCGATTCTCTCTCTCCCTCTGCGATTCTCTCTCTCCCTCTGCGATTCTCTCTCTCCCTCTGCGATTCTCTCTCTCCCTCTGCGATTCTCTCTTTCTCTTTGTGATTCTCTCTCTCCCTCTGCGATTCTCTCTCTCCCTCTGCGATTCTCTCTCTCCCTCTGCGATTCTCTCTCTCCCTCTGCGATTCTCTCTCTCCCTCTGCGATTCTCTCTCTCCCTCTGCGATTCTCTCTCTCCCTCTGCGATTCTCTCTCTCCCTCTGCGATTCTCTCTTTCTCTTTGTGATTCTCTCTCTCCCTCTGCGATTCTCTCTCTCCCTCTGCGATTCTCTCTCTCCCTCTGCGATTCTCTCTCCCTCTGCGATTCTCTCTCTCTGCGATTCTCTCTCTCCCTCTGCGATTCTCTCTCTCCCTCTGCGATTCTCTCTCTCCCTCTGCGATTCTCTCTTTCTCTTTGTGATTCTCTCTCTCCCTCTGCGATTCTCTCTCTGCGATTCTCTCTCTCCCTCTGCGATTCTCTCTCTCCCTCTGCGATTCTCTCTCTCCCTCTGCGATTCTCTCTCTCCCTCTGTGATTCTCTCTCCCTCTGCGATTCTCTCCCTCTGCGATTCTCTCTCTCCCTCTGCGATTCTCTCTCTCCCTCTGCGATTCTCTCTCTCCCTCTGCGATTCTCTCTCTCCCTCTGCGATTCTCTCTCTCCCTCTGCGATTCTCTCTCTCCCTCTGCGATTCTCTCTCTCCCTCTGCGATTCTCTCTCTCCCTCTGCGATTCTCTCTCTCCCTCTGCGATTCTCTCTCTCCCTCTGCGATTCTCTCTCTCCCTCTGCGATTCTCTCTCTCCCTCTGCGATTCTCTCTCTCCCTCTGCGATTCTCTCTCTCCCTCTGCGATTCTCTCTCTCCCTCTGCGATTCTCTCTTTCTCTTTGTGATTCTCTCTCTCCCTCTGCGATTCTCTCTCTCCCTCTGCGATTCTCTCTCTCCCTCTGCGATTCTCTCTCTCCCTCTGCGATTCTCTCTCTCCCTCTGCTATTCTCTCTCTCCCTCTGCGATTCTCTCTCTCCCTCTGCTATTCTCTCTCTCCCTCTGCTATTCTCTCTCTCCCTCTGCGATTCTCTCTCTCCCTCTGCGATTCTCTCTCTCCCTCTGCGATTCTCTCTCTCCCTCTGCTATTCTCTCTCTCCCTCTGCGATTCTCTCTTTCTCTTTGTGATTCTCTCTCTCCCTCTGCGATTCTCTCTCTCCCTCTGCGATTCTCTCTCTCCCTCTGCGATTCTCTCTCCCTCTGCGATTCTCTCTCTCTGCGATTCTCTCTCTCCCTCTGCGATTCTCTCTCTCCCTCTGCGATTCTCTCTCTCCCTCTGCGATTCTCTCTCTCCCTCTGCGATTCTCTCTCTCCCTCTGCGATTCTCTCTCTCCCTCTGCGATTCTCTCTCTCCCTCTGCGATTCTCTCTCTCCCTCTGCGATTCTCTCTCTCCCTCTGTGATTCTCTCTCCCTCTGCGATTCTCTCTCTCCCTCTGCGATTCTCTCTCTCCCTCTGCGATTCTCTCTCTCCCTCTGCGATTCTCTCTCTCCCTCTGCGATTCTCTCTTTCTCTTTGTGATTCTCTCTCTCCCTCTGCGATTCTCTCTCTCTCTGCGATTCTCTCTTTCTCTTTGTGATTCTCTCTCCCCCTGCGATTTTCTCTCTGTGCGTACGTGTAAATAACGTCTCCTCTCTGGTCGTCCTACAGACAGGAAGGACGCGAGCGGTGGGGATCGTCGGCATCGAGAGGAAGATAGAGGAGAGGAGGAAAGAGACAGAGAAAAACATCTCAGAGGTGAGAAAGGAAATAAGATGGAGAGAGACAGGGTAGAAGGAGGATGAGAGACACAGGGTAGAAAGAGGATGAGAGACACAGGGTAGAAGGAGGATGAGAGACACAGGGTAGAAGGAGGATGAGAGACACAGGGTAGAAGGGGGATGAGAGACACAGGGTAGAAGGGGGATGAGAGACACAGGGTAGAAGGAGGATGAGAGACACAGGGTAGAAGGAGGATGAGAGACACAGGGTAGAAGGAGGATGAGAGACACAGGGTAGAAGGAGGATGAGAGACACAGGGTAGAAGGAGGATGAGGGAGGATGAGAGACACAGGGTAGAAGGAGGATGAGAGACAGGGTATAGAGAGAGAGAGAGAGACAGACGGGGTAGAGAGAGAGAAGTGAATGGAACAGATTCAGTGGGGAGAAGCCATTGTGTTTGGCTCTCAACGACCTCCTGTATTGCATTTTAGGAACATAGAAATAAAAACTGTTTCCGTGTTTGATTTGGTAAGAAGGTGGAGTCCAACAAGAGGTTGGAGGCAGCTACAGAGGAGGGGGGATACTGGAATGTCTTTTAAAATAGGATACAGTGCATTCGGAAAGTATTCAGACCCCTTCACTTTTTCCACATTGTTACGTTACAGCCTTATTCGACAATGGATTTAATAAATGTTTTTCCACATCAGTCTACACACAATACCCCACAATGACATCACAATACCCCATAATGACATCACAATACCCCATAATGACATCACAATACCCCATAATGACATCACAATACCCCATAATGACATCACAATACCCCATAATGACATCACAATACCCCATAATGACATCACAATACCCCATAATGACATCACAATACCCCATAATGACAGAGTGAAAACGGGTTTTTATACATTTTTGCAATTGGAAGAAGTTTGGAACCGCCAAGACTCTTCCTAAAGCTGGCCACCCGGCCAAACTGAGCAATCGGGGGAGAAGGGCCTTGGTCAGGGAGGTGAACAAGAACCTGATGGTCACTCTGTCAGAGCTCCAGAGTTCCTCTGTGGAGATGGGAGAACGTTCCAGAAGGACAACCATCTCTGCAGTACTCCACCAATCAGGTCTTTATGGTAGAGCGGCCAGACGGAAGTCACTCCTCTGTAAAAGGCACATGACAGCCCGCTTGGAGTTTGCAAAAAGGCACCTGCTCTGAAGAAACCAAGATTAAACTCTTTAGCCTGAATGCCAAACGTCATGTCTGGAGGAAGCCTGGCACCATCCCTACGGTGAAGCATGGTGGTGGCAGCATCATGCTGTGGGGATGTTTTTCAGCAGCAGGGACTGGGAGACTAGTCAGGATTGAGGGAAAGATGAACAGAGCAAAGTACAGAGAGATCCTTGATGAAACCTGTTCCAGAGCGCTCAGGACCTCAGACTGGGGACGAAGGTTCACCTTCCAACAGGACAACGACCCTAAGCACACAGCCAAGACAACACAGGAGTGGCTTCGGGACAAGTCTCTGAATGTCCTTGAGTGGCCCAACCAGAGCCCGGACTTTGCCGGATTTGACCCCGATCGAACATCTCTACAGACTACAAACATCTCTGGAGAGACCTGAAAATAGCTGTGCAGTGACGCTCCCCATCCAACCTGACAGAGCTTGAGAGGATCTGCAGAGAAGAATGGGAGAAACTCCCCAAATACAGGTGTGCCAAGCATGAAGCGTCATACCCAAGAATACTCGAGGCTGTAATCCCTGCCAACGGTGATTCAACAAAGTACTGAGGAAATCTTATGTAAATGTGATATTTCAATATTTAAATGATCAACATTTTATGCCCTGTTTTTTACTTTGTCATTATGTGGTATTGTGTGTAGTTTGAGGGCTAAAACTCCCCAATTTAAATCCATTTTAGAATAAGGCTTTAATGTAACAACATGTGGAAAAAGGGGTTTGCTTAATCTGTTAATGTACTACTCTAATGCTTCCCTCAATTGTTGATTCTTTTTCTCTCTCTTTCTCTTTTTCTGTCTCTCTCTTTTTCTGTCTCTCTGTCTCTCTCTCTGTCTCTCTCTGTCTCTCTCTGTCTCTCGCTTTCTCTCTCTCGCTGTCTCTCTGTCTCTCTGTCTCTCTGTCTCTCTGTCTTTCTGTCTCTCTCTGTCTCTCTGTCTCTCGCTTTCTCTCTCTCGCTGTCTCTCTGTCTCTCTGTCTCTCTGTCTCTCTGTCTTTCTGTCTCTCTCTGTCTCTCTCTCTCTCGCTTTCTCTCTCTCGCTGTCTCTTTTTCTGTCTCTCTGTCTCTCTGTCTCTCTGTCTCTCTGTCTCTCTGTCTCTCTGTCTTTCTGTCTCTCTCTGTCTCTCTCTGTCTCTCTCTCTCTCGCTCTCTCTCGCTCTCTCTCTCGCTCTCTCTCTCGCTCTCTCTCTCGCTCTCTCTCTCGCTCTCTCTCTCGCTCTCTCTCTCGCTCTCTCTCTCTCGCTCTCTCTCTCTCGCTCTCTCGCTCTCTCTCTCGCTCTCTCTCTCTCTGTCTCTCTCTGTCTCTCGCTCTGTCTCTCTCTCTCTGTCTATCTCTCTCTCTGTCTCTCTCTCTGTCTCTCTCTCTGTCTCTCTCTCTCTCTGTCTCTCTCTCTGTCTCTCTCTCTGGTTCTCTCTGGCTCTCTCTCTCTCTGTCTCTCTCTCTCTGTCTCTCTCTCTGTCTCTCTCTCTGTCTCTCTCTCTGTCTCTCTCTCTGTCTCTCTGTCTCTCGCTCTGTCTCTCTCTCTCTGTCTCTCTCTCTCTGTCTCTCTCTCTCTGTCTCTCTCTCTGGCTCTCTCTGTCTCTCTCTCTCTCATATTCCCCCTCAGGCCTTTGAGGACCTCAGTAAGCTGATGGTGAAGGTAAGATAGTTTTATATATGTATGAACTAGCATGTGCAGGCCTCTAGCGCCGGGTCGACCCTGGTCTTAAGTGTTAACGTTCATTTTCCATTTGTGACGAATACATTTTGAAATATTACACACATAATCACTCACAATAAAAACTGTGTCTCCTCTCTCTCTCTCTCGTTAGGCGAAGGAGATGGTGGAGCTGTCCAGGTCCATCGCCAACAAAATCAAAGACAAGCAGGGAGACATCACAGAGGATGAGGTCGGTCTGCTCTTCATCATCACCATCAGGGAGTTTTTCTAGGGCTGTGTCCCAAATGGAACACAAATTCCAATGTAGTGCAGTAGTTTGACCAGGGGGGATAGGGTCCCAATGTAGTGCACTAGTTTGACCAGGGGGAATAGGGTCCCAATGTAGTGTACTAGTTTGACCAGGGGGAATAGGGTCCCAATGTAGTGCACTAGTTTGGCCAGGGGGAATAGGGTCCCAATGTAGTGCACTAGATTTTGGCCAGGGGGAATAGGGTCCCAATGTAGTGCACTAGTTTGACCAGGGGGAATAGGGTCCCAATGTAGTGCACTAGTTTGACCAGGGGGAATAGGGTCCCAATGTAGTGTACTAGTTTGACCAGGGGGAATAGGGTCCCAATGTAGTGTACTAGTTTGACCAGGGGGAATAGGGTCCCAATGTAGTGTACTAGTTTGACCAGGGGGAATAGGGTCCCAATGTAGTGCACTAGTTTGACCAGGGGGAATAGGGTCCCAATGTAGTGTACTAGTTTGACCAGGGGGAATAGGGTCCCAATGTAGTGCACTAGTTTGACCAGGGGGAATAGGGTCCCAATGTAGTGTACTAGTTTGGCCAGGGGGAATAGGGTCCCAATGTAGTGCACTAGTTTGAATAGGGTCCCAATGGGAGGTGCAGTGCAATGTGTTGTTTTACAGGGTCAGCCATACTAGTGCGGTAGTAGTAAGTAAATTAGGAACGCGTTAAGTCCCTAGACTACAGGGTTATGATCTCTGTATCCGCTCAGTTAGGTCAGTGGTTCCCAAACTTTTCACTCAGGCACCCCTTTCATCATGTGGGAACATCCTGTGCCCCCTTGCCTCCCTCAGTTAAATGAATTGCTGCTATTTGTTATATAAGAATAACACAAATTATTCGAATGTAGTTAATAAATTAGCCTTTTGCTCATGAAGAAACAGTAACTACTAACACGGCGACCTGGTTTCCCTCCCTGACGCCACCCCCTGGTTTCCCTCCCTGACGCCACCCCCTGGTTTCCCTCCCTGACGCCGCCGCCTGGTTTCCCTCCCTGACGCCACACCCTGGTTTCCCTCCCTGACGCCACCCCCTGGTTTCCCTCCCTGACGCCACCCCCTGGTTTCCCTCCCTGACGCCACCCCCTGGTTTCCCTCCCCGACGCCACCGCCTGGTTTCCCTCCCTGACGCCACCGCCTGGTTTCCCTCCCTGACGCCACCGCCTGGTTTCCCTCCCTGACGCCACCGCCTGGTTTCCCTCCCTGACGCCACCGCCTGGTTTCCCTCCCTGACGCCACCGCCTGGTTTCCCTCCCTGACGCCACCGCCTGGTTTCCCTCCCTGACGCCACCCCCTGGTTTCCCTCCCTGACGCCACCCCCTGGTTTCCCTCCCTGACGCTACCGCCTGGTTTCCCTCCCTGACGCCACCCCCTGGTTTCCCTCCCTGACGCCACCGCCTGGTTTCCCTCCCTGACGCCACCGCCTGGTTGCCCTCCCTGACGCCACCGCCTGGTTGCCCTCCCTGACGCCACCGCCTGGTTTCCCTCCCTGACGCCACCGCCTGGTTGCCCTCCCTGACGCCACCGCCTGGTTGCCCTCCCTGACGCCACCGCCTGGTTTCCCTCCCTGACGCCACCGCCTGGTTGCCCTCCCTGACGCCACCGCCTGGTTCTCGAAAAGAGAACATGAAGGAGATATTAACCAGCCTACTGCTGTGACATGGCACATGCTTCCCTATCAATGAAGACTAGGGTGGGCCATTACTGTTGTAGATTATTGAAGACTAGGGTGGACCCATTACTGTTGTAGATTATTGAAGACTAGGGTGGGCCGTTACTGTTGAAGATTATTGAAGACTAGGGTGGACCCATTACTGTTGTAGATTATTGAAGACTAGGGTGGACCCATTACTGTTGTAGATTATTGAAGACTAGGGTGGGCCGTTACTGTTGAAGATTATTGAAGACTAGTGTGGGCCGTTACTGTTGTAGATTATTAAAGACTAGGGTGGGCCATTACTGTTGTAGATTATTGAAGACTAGGGTGGGCCGTTACTGTTGTAGATTATTGAAGACTAGGGTGGGCCATTACTGTTGTAGATTATTGAAGACTAGGGTGGACCATTACTGTTGTAGATTATTGAAGACTAGGATGGACCCATTACTGTTGTAGATTATTGAAGACTAGGATGGACCCATTACTGTTGTAGATTATTGAAGACTAGGGTGGACCCATTACTGTTGTAGATTATTAAAGACTAGGGTGGGCCATTACTGTTGTAGATTATTGAAGACTAGGATGGACCCATTACTGTTGTAGATTATTGAAGACTAGGGTGGACCCATTACTGTTGTAGATTATTGAAGACTAGGGTGGACCCATTACTGTTGTAGATTTTTGAAGACTAGTGTAGACCCATTACTGTTGTAGATTATTGAAGACTAGGGTGGGCCATTACTGTTGTAGATTATTGAAGACTAGTGTAGACCCATTACTGTTGTAGATTATTGAAGACCAGTTTTTAAATTGTGAGAATCCAGCCTATTATATTGTGGTAGATGATGTAATAATTGAGTTGTGTCTCCATGCCGACCCCTCCACGCGCCCCACAGTTTGGGAACCACTGGGCTGGGAACAATATAGGGGCTCAAACACACACACACACACACACACACACTTAGATGCCCACACACACACACACACACTTAGATGCCCACACACACACACACAAACACACACACACACACACACACACGGATATCCCATGTGATCTGCTTGTACTCTAATACTCTGAAAGTTAATACTCTGAAAGTTAATGGGCTTTCTGGTTGTTGACAAGGATTTAGCTGGCTGTACACACACCATAGTATGTGAGTGGAGCTGGATTTCCAGCTGCTCTACTCTGCTCACACACACACACACACACACACACACACACAAACCCGTTATGTTCTTCTATCCTCGGGGAGACCTAAAATACATTTCCATAAATCCAATTTTCCGTAACCCTATTTACATTGACTACCCCCCCCCCCCTTGTTTTCATACTGCTGCTACTCACTGTTTATTATCTATGTATAATCACTGTACAAATGACCTCGATTAACCTGTACCCCCCCGCACATTGACTCGGTACCGGTACCCCCTGTATATAGCCTCATTATTGTTATGTTCATGTCTTGTGTTACCTATTGACTAGCCCCTTACCCAAACCCTAATTGTAACCGTAACCCCGACACTTAAGAATAGCCTTTGTCCTCATGGGGACGCAGGAAATGTCCTCATGGGGACGCAGGAAATGTCCCCTCGAGGGAGGATTTTCCTTGTTTTACGACATCGCTGTGGGGACTTTGTTAGGGATTTTAAATCCTACACGAGGATAGAAGAACCAACACACACACACATCCACGTATGAGACATTGTGTGCTGACTGTGAGGTAGAGAGGGGCAGAGAATTGCAGACAGGCAGTTGAAGGGACACCTGTGTGTGTGCTTGTCCTCCGAACATGACAGATTTACCTACCATGGATTTGGCTGGTGTTACACACACACACACACACACACACTCCGTCATGATATAATTTCACAGTAGCCTGTCCACTAAGACAGAACTGCCAGTAACCAGACATTCAGTTGGCAAAGACTGTCTTTGTTTGTTTACCAAATACCCTCAATGGAATGTTGACTTGTTTGTTTACCAAATACCCTCAATGGGATGTTGATTTGAGGCAGAACGTCTGGTCTACTAATGAATTAATCAGTTCTCTGTCTGGGTCTAATGTCGCTCTGTCTGTTTTCTCTACCAGACCATCCGGTTAGGGTGTGCGTGTACACACACACACACACACGCACGTTTGGTTTGCTATCCTTGTAGGGACCAACCAATTGATTCCCATTCAAAATCCTATTTTCCTTAACCCTAATGCCTAACCCTGACCCCTAATTATAACCCTGACCCCTAATTATAACCCTGACCCCTAATTATAACCCTGGCCCCTAATTATAACCCTGGCCCCTAATTATAACCCTGACCCCTAATTATAACCCTGACCCCTAATTATAACCCTGGCCCCTAATTATAACCCTGGCCCCTAAGCCTAATATAGCCCCTTTCCTTGTGGGGTGACATGTCCCCACTTCCCCCAATTTATTTTTTATTTGATTTTGTATCATCCTTGTGAGGACTTTCGGTCTCACAACCAAAAAAACACACACACTGTACATCTTAATACCTCTATTGTTCTCTCTCTCTCTCTCTCTCTCTCTCTCTCTCTCTCTCTCTCTCTCTCTCTCTCTCTCTCTCTCTCTCTCTCTCTCTGCTTTTCTCTCTCTCTCTCTCTCTCTCTCTCTCTCTCTCTCTGCTTTTCTCTCTCTCTCTCTCTCTCTCTCTGCTTCTCTCTCTCTGCTTCTCTCTCTCTGCTTCTCTCTCTCTGCTTCTCTCTCTCTCTCTCTGCTTCTCTCTCTCGCTCTCTGCTTCTCGCTCTCTCTCTCTGCTTCTCGCTCTCTCTCTCTCTCTCTCTCTCTCTCTGCTTCTCTCTCTCTCTGCTTCTCTCTCTCTCTGCTTCTCTCTCTCTCTCTCTCTCTCTCTCTCTGCTTCTCTCTCTCTCTACACCAGACTATCCGGTTCAAATCCTACCTGCTCAGTATGGGTATAGCCAACCCCGTTACCAGGGAGACGCACGGCTCAGGTACCCACTACCACCTACAGCTGGCCAAGCAGCTGGGAGACATTCTGCTGGCACCACTAGAGGTATGTGATCTTAAAGTACAGTGTGTGACAGTGGTTTTGCAGCATCCTGTAGTCTGCGGGTTCGAGAACGACCGGGAACTACGTCACCCTGGACGTCACGTTTCTCTCTTCTCTCTGGAGTTTGTTCAAACACATGAGATCACTTGGTTAGCTAGGATACAGTGGGGCAAATATATAGAGAAATATATATACTCCGTGGTGGCAGGGTACTATATATATATATATATATATATATATATATATATATATATATATATACAGTGGGGCAAAAAAAGTATTTAGTCAGCCACCAATTGTGCAAGTTCTCCCACTTAAAAATATGAGAGAGGCCTGTCATTTTCATCATAGGTACACTTCAACTATGACAGACATTCCTCCATGCAGATCTCCTCTAGAGCAGTGATGTTTTGGGGCTGTTGCTGGGCAACACAGACTTTCAACTCCCTCCAAAGATTTTCTATGGGATTGAGATCTGGAGACTGGCTAGGCCACTCCAGGACCTTGAAATGCTTCTTACGAAGCCATTCCTTCGTTGCCCGGGCGGTGTGTTTGGGATCATTGTCATGCTGAAAGACCCAGCCATGTTTCATCTTCAATGCCCTTGCTGATGGAAGGAGGTTTTCACTCAAAATCTCACGATACATGGCCCCATTCATTCTTTCCTTTACACGGATCAGTCATCCTGGTCCCTTTGCAGAAAAACAGCCCCAAAGCATGATGTTTCCACCTCCATGCTTCACAGTAGGTATGGTGTTCTTTGGATGCAACTCAGCATTCTTTGTCCTCCAAACATGACGAGTTGAGTTTTTACCAAAAAGTTATATTTTGGTTTCATCTGACCATATGACATTCTCCCAATCTTCTTCTGGATCATCCAAATGCTCTCTAGCAAACTTCAGACGGGCCTGGACATGTACTGGCTTAAGCAGGGGGACATGTCTGGCACTGCAGGGTTTGAGTCCCTGGCGGCGTAGTGTGTTACTGATGGTAGGCTTTGTTACTTTGGTCCCAGCTCTCTGCAGGTCATTCACTAGGTCCCCCCGTGTGGTTCTGGGATTTTTGCTCACCGTTCTTGTGATAATTTTGACCCCACGGGTTGAGATCTTGCGTGGAGCCCCAGATCGAGGGAGATTATCAGTGGTCTTGTATGTCTTCCATTTCCTAATAATAGCTCCCACAGTTGATTTCTTCACACCAAGCTGCTTACCTATTGCAGATTCAGTCTTCCCAGCCTGGTGCAGGTCTACAATTTTGTTTCTGGTGTCCTTTGACAGCTCTTTGCTCTTGGCCATAGTGGAGTGTGGAGTGTGACTGTTTGAGGTTGTGGACAGGTGTCTTTTATACTGATGACAAGTTCAAACAGGTGCCATTAATACAGGTAACGAGTGGAGGACAGAGGAGCCTCTTAAAGAAGAAGTTACAGGTCTGTGAGAGGCAGAAATCTTGCTTGTTTGTAGGTGACCAAATACTTATTTTTCCACCATAATTTGCAAATAAATTCATAAAAAATCCTACAATGTGATTTTCTGGATTTTTTTTCTTCTCATTTTGTTTGTCATAGTTGAAGTGTACCTATGATTAAAATTACAGGCCTCTCATCTTTTTAAGTGGGAGAACTTGCACAATTGGTGGCTGACTAAATACTTTTTTGCCCCACTGTATATATATATCAGTGTTCCAGATCGAGCAGGCTCCAGTATTTTACAAACACGACATGCTATAAAGGGATACTTTGGGATTTTGGCAACGAGGCCCTTTTTATCTACTGCCTCATCAGATGAACTCCATCTTTAATGGTTCTGTGTCCAGTATGAAGGAAGATGGAGGTGGTTTTTCAAGCCAATGCTAACTAGCATTTGCGCTAACTTCACAGTGCCTTCGGAAGGTATTCATAGTCCTTATTATCTACATACTATTTCATTTACATAGGTATTCATAGTATGTAGATAATAAGGACTATGAATACCTGTGTAAATGAGAGTCCTTATTATCTACATACTATCTCATTTACAAAGGTATTCACACGTCCCGAGTCAATACATGTTAGAATCACCATTGGCAGCGATTACAGCTGGGGGTCTTTCTGGGTCAGTCTCTAAGAGCTGGGAGTCTTTCTGGGTCAGTCTCTCTAAGAGCTGGGAGTCTTTCTGGGTCAGTCTCTCTAAGAGCTGGGAGTCTTTCTGGGTCAGTCTCTCTAAGAGCTGGGAGTCTTTCTGGGTCAGTCTCTAAGAGCCGGGAGTCTTTCCCGGGCCAGTCTCTCTAAGAGCTGGGAGTCTTTCCCGGGTCAGTCTCTAAGAGCCGGGAGTCTTTCCCGGGTCAGTCTCTAAGAGCAGGGAGTCTTTCTGGGTCAGTCTCTAAGAGCCGGGAGTCTTTCCCGGTCAGTCTCTAAGAGCCGGGAGTCTTTCCCGGGTCAGTCTCTAAGAGCCGGGAGTCTTTCCCGGGTCAGTCTCTAAGAGCCGGGAGTCTTTCCCGGGTCAGTCTCTAAGAGCCGGGAGTCTTTCCCGGGTCAGTCTCTAAGAGCCGGGTGTCTTTCCCGGGTCAGTCTCTAAGAGCCGGGAGTCTTTCCCGGTCAGTCTCTAAGAGCTGGGAGTCTTTCCCGGGTCAGTCTCTAAGAGCTGGGAGTCTTTCCCGATCAGTCTCTAAGAGCTGGGAGTCTTTCCCGGGTCAGTCTCTAAGAGCCGGGAGTGATTGTAGTGTTTGTCCGTTCTTTCTTTTCTTCTAAATTCTTCAAGCTCCAGTTGGTTGTTGATCATTGCTAGACAGCCATTTCTTGCCGTACATTTTCAAGTAGATTTAAGTCAACTTTATCTCGTCCACTCCGGAACATTCACTGTTTTCTTCGTAATCAACTCCAGTGTAGGTTTGGCCTGGTGTTGTTAGGTTAAATATGTATCTCTTTCTCTCTGTTCCTGTAGGAGCGTGGTGGGATGATGGCTCTGACTGAAGTGTACTGTCTGGTCAACAGAGCTAGGGGAATGGAGGTGAGCTGAGGACACGCATACACACACACATATACACAAACACACACACACGTGTGCGCGCGCATCTTTAAAGGCATCTTTAAACTTTGCTGTGCATTCGAGGTTTCTTTTTACAGCGCGTAGAAACCATGTTCAGACACGGTGACCTGAGCTGATTGGCCAGCGTTAGGACTATAGGTGCACTTGATTGGTTCTCTGGACCTGCAGTTCTCTGGGTAGGCGGAGTTCCACCTTCAGACACGGGTGACCTGAGCTGATTGGCCAGCGGTAGGACTATAGGTGCACTTGATTGGTTCTCTGGACCTGCAGTTCTCTGGGTAGGCAGAGTTCCACCTTCAGACACGGGTGACCTGAGCTGATTGGCCAGCGGTAGGACTATAGGTGCACCTGATTGGTTCTCTGGGCCTGCTGGGTAGGCGGAGTTCTACCTTCAGGCACGTTAAACGGTTCAATATGAGGAGCACGTTGCCTTCCTGGTGCAGCTGAATCAAGTGCTCCTACCGCCAGCAGAGCTAAACATGTTTATTTTTTTAAAGAACTCAATGCTCTATCGTTGTTTTTCTTTGCAGATTGTAGTTGTTTGTAAACTTGTGTAGTCTAAAATGAATCTATGATCGTATGCTATCCATTTGTTGTTTGTATGCTGTTCTTTGTATGCCATTTTAATATTTGATAATTAACCAATGATATTAGGCCACTCTTGGCCATGATTACAGACACCTGTGTCTTTTGACACTAAATAAACGAGTCATCCCGCAGTGTTTGTGATTATACCCTGATGAAGACAGCTTGGCTGTCGAAACGTTGGTAATTAAATTTTTGCATCTGAGCTCCTAGAGTGTGTGGCTGTCCTTTATTTTCTAGTTTTCTACTCCGCTAGCCACCACCTAAATAGATGTGCGTTTCTTTTTCCTTCTCTAAAGTTCTACTGCATCACGATCATAACAAAAGGTTTTCCTTTCTATTTATAGTTTACAAACATATAAAACGCAGCATCTTAAGTGCTGTTCCCGTGTTTCATGAAGTTAAAGATCCCAGAAATGTTCCATACACTCAAAAAAAGCTAATTTCTCGCAAATGTTTTTACACCACAAAATGTGTTTTTACATTCCTGTTAGTGAGCATTTCTCCTTTGCCATCATAATCCTTTCCCCTGACATTTGTGGCATATATATCAAGAAGGTGATTAAACAGCATGGTCATTACACAGGTGCACCTTGTGCTGGGGACAGGGTATAACATTTATTTTTGGGTCCACTAGTAAATAAAAAATCTACCAGCCACTCAGATTTTTTTCACAGCTAAAATTACAAAAAAATAAATAATAATAACTATGAGCATGCTTTGTAATGTTTCTAAAACAATAAATGTATTACTAGGAAGAAGTGCTTTGGTATATTGGTAAATTATTTAATTTAATTGTTTGTGCGTGGAGTCTTTTACCCAAAAATATCAAAGATGAGACAAATGTTCACCTGCCCCTTTAAGGGGTTAACGTGGTAACGCGTCATGTTTGTGAGATTGATTCTGACACGTACAAGCGTTACCTTCTCTTCCCTAGCAACTCAAATATTGAAAAACAACCTAGCTTGAACAAAACAATGTATTTAGCCAAAAAAATACAACGACACAAAGTCTCACTTCGGTAGACTTTCCTTTCAAGTACATTTAAGCCAACTTTTATGCTTGTGCGCAGCGCTTCTACAAATGACTATTTCACTCAGTACTTCCACGTGCGAACAGCCCCCAGCCAGGCAGTGTTGCAGCGCGAGGTGGGATTGGTTGTATAGGATTCATAGTTATTTTGATTCATTTACCAGCTATGAAACAAAATGGCCGAAATACTTTGAAAACAGCTACTTCAGCATTTATTTTACTATAAATGTGATCATACTTGACTTTTTATTCACAAATGCGAATTAAATGCTCACACTGTAGAGCCCTGACCACCTGCCAACGTGGCTGCTGAAATAGACACCAATGCCAAAATCTGCCTGCATTTTGGCAGGTTGTGGTGTTCATTTTAGGCCCTGGATGGGAACAATAAAAGGCCACTCTAAAATATGTAGTTTTGTCACACAACACAATGCCACAGATGTCTCACGTTGAGGGAGTGGCAAATTTGAATGCACAGTGATGCCGTGACGAGATCCCGAGGCTCATTGTCGTGCCATTGATCCTCCTCCATCACCTCATGTTTCAGCATGATAATGCACGGCCCCATGTTGCAAGGATCTGAACACAATTCCTGGAAGCTGAAAATGTCCCAGTTCCTCCATGGCCTGCATATCCACCAGACATGTCCCCCATTGAGCATGTTTGGGATGCTCTGGATCGACGTGTACGACAATGTGTTCCAGTTCCCACCAAAATATCCAGCAACTTCGCCCAGCCATTTGAAGAGGAGTGGGACAACAACATTCCACAGGCCACAATCAACAGCCTGATCAACTCTATGTGAAGGAGATGTGTTGCACTGCATGAGGCAAATAGAGGTCACACCAGATACTGACTGTGTTTCTGATCCACTCCCCTACCTTTAAAAATAATTGAAGGTATCTTTGACGGATGCGTATTTGTATTCCCAGTCGTGTGAAATCCATAGATTAGGGACTAATTAATTTAGTTCATTCCTAACTGTAGCTCAGTAAAATCTTTGAAATTGTTGCGTTTTTCATATTTTTGTTCAGTGTTACTTTTTTTATAAACAATACCTCCCTATCTTTATTATTCTCTCCCTTCTTTTCCCGCTTCTCTCTACTCCTCTCTCCTCTCTTGTCCTCTCTCCTTCTCTCTCCTCCTTCTCTCTTTTTCTCCTCCTCTCTCCCCTTTTCCCCCTTCTTTCTCGTCCTCTCCTCTCTCCTTCTCTCTACTCCTCTCCTCTACTCCTCTCTCATCCTCTCCTCCTCTCTCATTCTCTCTACTCCTCTCTCCTTCTCTCTACTCCTCTCTCCTCCTCTCTCCTTCTTTCTCATCCTCTGCTCCTCTCCTCTCTCGTCCTCTCCTCCTCTCTCCTTCTCTCTTGTCCTTTCCTCCTTTCTCCTTCTCTACTCCTCTCTCGTCCTCTCCTCCTCTCTCCTTCTCTCTCATCCTCTCCTCCTCTCTCGTCCTCTCCTCCTCTCTCCTTCTCTCTCGTCCTCTCCTCCTCTCTCCTCCTCTCTCGTCCTCTCCTCCTCTCTCCTTCTCTCTCCTTCTTTCTCGTCCTCTCCTAGCTGCTGTCTCCAGAGGATTTGGTGAATGCCTGTAAGATGTTTGAGTCGCTGAAGCAACCACTGAGGTCAGTGTGTGTGTGTGTGTCATAGAGGAATCGGCCGAGCTCTTCCTGTTTGACTTCCTGTTGTTGGAGGCTGTTTCCTGTGGCCGTGTCACTTCCTGCCCCTTCCCAGAGATTCAAAAGAAAACAGAGAACTCAAACCCAGGCCACTTTCCAATTGTTTTCCTATTTCCAATATAGTGCACTACTTTTGACCAAAGCCCATAGGGTTGTTTTCAAAAGTAGTGCACTATATAGGGAATGGGGTGCTCTTTGGGACTCATTCCTGGTCCTTCTATTTACTTGCTTAAAATGAAAATCTACTGACTCTGTGTTAGAGCAACAGGAAAACCATTGTAGTGGAACAACTGTCTAAAAGACAGACTGTTTTCTACCATCCTCACTGTGTTACTTTACCAACTCCCTGTTAAACTTCATTCTTTTCATTTCCATCACCCCCTTATTTCTCCCACCTTTTGTATCTTCTCCTCTCTCTCTCCCTCTCTCTTCCTCCATCCTTCATCTCCCTCCATCCCCTCTCTCTCTCTCTCCCTCCTTCCCCTCTCTCTCTCTCTCCCTCCTTCCCCTCTCTCTCTCTCTCCCTCCTTCCCCTCTCCCTCTCTCTCTCTCTCTCCCGCCCTCCCTCCTTCCCCTCTCTCTCTCCCCCTCTGTCCCCTCTCTCTCTCCCTCCTTCCCCTCTCTCTCTCTCTCTCTCTCTCTCCTTCCGTCTCTCTCTCTCCCTCCTTCCCCTTTCACTCTCCCTCTCTCTCCCCCTCTGTCCCCTCTCTGTCCCCCTCCGTTCCCCCTCTCCCTCCGTCACCCCTCTCTCTCTCTCTCTCCAGGTTGCGTATCTTTGACAGTGGTGTGATGGTGGTTCAGCTGCAGTCCCACAGTGAGGAGGAGATGATCTCCTCGGCCCTGGACAACGTAAGAATCACAATCACTTTTATTCACCAACAACATTTACCCAGAATGACACAGTGAGTTGGTGCTGCTAGTGACAGACAAATTAGAGGAATTGGGCCTGGGGGCTTTCCCACTGCATTCCACTTCACTTGTCCCAGGGCTGCATTCCACTTCACTTGTCCTAGGGCTGCATTCTACTTCACTTGTCCCAGGGCTGCATTCTACTTCACTTGTCCTAGGGCTGCAGTCCACTTCACTTGTCCTAGGGCTGCATTCCACTTCACTTGTCCTAGGGCTGCATTCCAGTTCACTTGTCCTAGGGCTGCAGTCCACCTCACTTGTCCTAGGGCTGCATTCCACTTCACTGGGACCAGGACGACTGATCCATGTAAAGGAAAGAATAAATGGGGCCATGTATCGTGAGATTTTGAGTGAAAACCTCCTTCCACCAGCAAGGGCATTGAAGATGAAACGTGGCTGGGTCTTTCAGCATGACAATGATCCCAAACACACCGACCGGGCAACGAAGGAGTGGCTTCGTAAGAAGCATTTCAAGGTCCTGGAGTGGCCTAGCCAGTCTCCAGATCTCAACCCCATAGAAAATCTTTGGAGGGAGTTGAAAGTCCGTGTTGCCCAGCAACAGCTCCAAAACATCACTGCTCTAGAGGAGATCTACATGGAGGAATGGGCCAAAATACCAGCAGTGTGTGTGAACCTTGTGAAGACTTACAGAAAACGTTTGACCTCTGTCATTGCCAACAAAGGGTATATAACAAAGTATTGAGATAAACTTTTGTTATTGACCAAATACTTATTTTCCACCATAATTTGCAAATAAATTCATTAAAAATCCTACAATGTGATTTTCTGAATTTCTTTCTTCATATCATATCAATCATATTAGTCATATATTATATGTCAATCATATGAGGTACCACCCAGACCCGTGACATTTGTTTTCATTCTGGATCCGGACCCGCTCTGGTGGATCCATGAGTACCTCCAAGACAAATGTACAGAAGGAATACAGACAGGAATTTCCACAAGATGAATATAACTACTAACTTACATGTGTAACCATGGCTCTATAGTAACTAACTTACTGTAACATGTGTAACCATGGCTCTATAGTAACTAACTTACTGTAACATGTGTAACCATGGCTCTATAGTAACTAACTTACTGTAACATGTGTAACCATGGCTCTATAGTAACTACTAACTTACTGTAACATGTGTAACCATGGCTCTATAGTAACTAACTTACTGTAACATGTGTAACCATGGCTCTATAGTAACTAACTTACTGTAACATGTGTAACCATGGCTCTGTTGTAACTACTAACTTACTGTAACATGTGTAACCATGGCTCTATAGTAACTAACTTACTGTAACATGTGTAACCATGGCTCTGTAGTAACTAACTTACTGTAACATGTGTAACCATGGCTCTATAGTAACTAACTTACTGTAACATGTGTAACCATGGCTCTATAGTAACTACTAACTTACTGTAACATGTGTAACCATGGCTCTATAGTAACTAACTTACTGTAACATGTGTAACCATGGCTCTATAGTAACTACTAACTTACTGTAACATGTGTAACCATGGCTCTATAGTAACTAACTTACTGTAACATGTGTAACCATGGCTCTGTAGTAACTACTAACTTACTGTAACATGTGTAACCATGGCTCTATAGTAACTAACTTACTGTAACATGTGTAACCATGGCTCTATAGTAACTACTAACTTACTGTAACATGTGTAACCATGGCTCTATAGTAACTAACTTACTGTAACATGTGTAACCATGGCTCTGTAGTAACTAACTTACTGTAACATGTGTAACCATGGCTCTATAGTAACTAACTTACTGTAACATGTATAACCATGGCTCTGTAGTAACTAACTTACTGTAACATGTGTAACCATGGCTCTATAGTAACTACTAACTTACTGTAACATGTGTAACCATGGCTCTATAGTAACTAACTTACTGTAACATGTATAACCATGGCTCTATAGTAACTAACTTACTGTAACATGTGTAACCATGGCTCTATAGTAACTACTAACTTACTGTAACATGTGTAACCATGGCTCTATAGTAACTACTAACTTACTGTAACATGTGTAACCATGGCTCTATAGTAACTAACTTACTGTAACATGTGTAACCATGGCTCTATAGTAACTACTAACTTACTGTAACATGTGTAACCATGGCTCTATAGTAACTAACTTACTGTAACATGTGTAACCATGGCTCTATAGTAACTACTAACTTACTGTAACATGTGTAACCATGGCTCTATAGTAACTACTAACTTACTGTAACATGTGTAACCATGGCTCTATAGTAACTACTAACTTACTGTAACATGTGTAACCATGGCTCTATAGTAACTAACTTACTGTAACATGTGTAACCATGGCTCTGTAGTAACTACTAACTTACTGTAACATGTGTAACCATGGCTCTATAGTAACTAACTTACTGTAACATGTGTAACCATGGCTCTATAGTAACTAACTTACTGTAACATGTGTAACCATGGCTCTATAGTAACTACTAACTTACTGTAACATGTGTAACCATGGCTCTATAGTAACTAACGTACTGTAACATGTGTAACCATGGCTCTATAGTAACTAACTTACTGTAACATGTGTAACCATGGCTCTATAGTAGCTACTAACTTACTGTAACATGTGTAACCATGGCTCTATAGTAACTAACTTACTGTAACATGTGTAACCATGGCTCTGTAGTAACTAACTTACTGTAACATGTGTAACCATGGCTCTATAGTAACTAACTTACTGTAACATGTGTAACCATGGCTCTATAGTAACTACTAACTTACTGTAACATGTGTAACCATGGCTCTATAGTAACTAACTTACTGTAACATGTGTAACCATGGCTCTATAGTAACTAACTTACTGTAACATGTGTAACCATGGCTCTGTTGTAACTACTAACTTACTGTAACATGTGTAACCATGGCTCTATAGTAACTAACTTACTGTAACATGTGTAACCATGGCTCTGTAGTAACTAACTTACTGTAACATGTGTAACCATGGCTCTATAGTAACTAACTTACTGTAACATGTGTAACCATGGCTCTATAGTAACTACTAACTTACTGTAACATGTGTAACCATGGCTCTATAGTAACTAACTTACTGTAACATGTGTAACCATGGCTCTATAGTAACTACTAACTTACTGTAACATGTGTAACCATGGCTCTATAGTAACTAACTTACTGTAACATGTGTAACCATGGCTCTGTAGTAACTACTAACTTACTGTAACATGTGTAACCATGGCTCTATAGTAACTAACTTACTGTAACATGTGTAACCATGGCTCTATAGTAACTACTAACTTACTGTAACATGTGTAACCATGGCTCTATAGTAACTAACTTACTGTAACATGTGTAACCATGGCTCTGTAGTAACTAACTTACTGTAACATGTGTAACCATGGCTCTATAGTAACTAACTTACTGTAACATGTATAACCATGGCTCTGTAGTAACTAACTTACTGTAACATGTGTAACCATGGCTCTATAGTAACTACTAACTTACTGTAACATGTGTAACCATGGCTCTATAGTAACTAACTTACTGTAACATGTATAACCATGGCTCTATAGTAACTAACTTACTGTAACATGTGTAACCATGGCTCTATAGTAACTACTAACTTACTGTAACATGTGTAACCATGGCTCTATAGTAACTACTAACTTACTGTAACATGTGTAACCATGGCTCTATAGTAACTAACTTACTGTAACATGTGTAACCATGGCTCTATAGTAACTACTAACTTACTGTAACATGTGTAACCATGGCTCTATAGTAACTAACTTACTGTAACATGTGTAACCATGGCTCTATAGTAACTACTAACTTACTGTAACATGTGTAACCATGGCTCTATAGTAACTACTAACTTACTGTAACATGTGTAACCATGGCTCTATAGTAACTACTAACTTACTGTAACATGTGTAACCATGGCTCTATAGTAACTAACTTACTGTAACATGTGTAACCATGGCTCTGTAGTAACTACTAACTTACTGTAACATGTGTAACCATGGCTCTATAGTAACTAACTTACTGTAACATGTGTAACCATGGCTCTATAGTAACTAACTTACTGTAACATGTGTAACCATGGCTCTATAGTAACTACTAACTTACTGTAACATGTGTAACCATGGCTCTATAGTAACTAACGTACTGTAACATGTGTAACCATGGCTCTATAGTAACTAACTTACTGTAACATGTGTAACCATGGCTCTATAGTAGCTACTAACTTACTGTAACATGTGTAACCATGGCTCTATAGTAACTAACTTACTGTAACATGTGTAACCATGGCTCTGTAGTAACTAACTTACTGTAACATGTGTAACCATGGCTCTATAGTAACTAACTTACTGTAACATGTATAACCATGGCTCTGTAGTAACTAACTTACTGTAACATGTGTAACCATGGCTCTATAGTAACTACTAACTTACTGTAACATGTGTAACCATGGCTCTATAGTAACTAACTTACTGTAACATGTGTAACCATGGCTCTATAGTAACTACTAACTTACTGTAACATGTGTAACCATGGCTCTATAGTAACTAACTTACTGTAACATGTGTAACCATGGCTCTGTAGTAACTACTAACTTACTGTAACATGTGTAACCATGGCTCTATAGTAACTAACTTACTGTAACATGTGTAACCATGGCTCTATAGTAACTACTAACTTACTGTAACATGTGTAACCATGGCTCTATAGTAACTAACTTACTGTAACATGTATAACCATGGCTCTATAGTAACTACTAACTTACTGTAACATGTGTAACCATGGCTCTATAGTAACTAACTTACTGTAACATGTGTAACCATGGCTCTGTAGTAACTAACTTACTGTAACATGTGTAACCATGGCTCTATAGTAACTAACTTACTGTAACATGTGTAACCATGGCTCTATAGTAACTAACTTACTGTAACATGTGTAACCATGGCTCTATAGTAACTAACTTACTGTAACATGTGTAACCATGGCTCTGTAGTAACTAACTTACTGTAACATGTGTAACCATGGCTCTATAGTAACTAACTTACTGTAACATGTGTAACCATGGCTCTGTAGTAACTAACTTACTGTAACATGTGTAACCATGGCTCTATAGTAACTACTAACTTACTGTAACATGTGTAACCATGGCTCTATAGTAACTACTAACTTACTGTAACATGTGTAACCATGGCTCTATAGTAACTAACTTACTGTAACATGTGTAACCATGGCTCTATAGTAACTACTAACTTACTGTAACATGTGTAACCATGGCTCTATAGTAACTAACTTACTGTAACATGTGTAACCATGGCTCTATAGTAACAACTAACTTACTGTAACATGTGTAACCATGGCTCTATAGTAACTACTAACTTACTGTAACATGTGTAACCATGGCTCTATAGTAACTACTAACTTACTGTAACATGTGTAACCATGGCTCTATAGTAACTAACTTACTGTAACATGTGTAACCATGGCTCTATAGTAACTAACTTACTGTAACATGTGTAACCATGGCTCTATAGTAACTACTAACTTACTGTAACATGTGTAACCATGGCTCTATAGTAACTACTAACTTACTGTAACATGTGTAACCATGGCTCTATAGTAACTACTAACTTACTGTAACATGTGTAACCATGGCTCTATAGTAACTAACTTACTGTAACATGTGTAACCATGGCTCTATAGTAACTACTAACGTACTGTAACATGTGTAACCATGGCTCTATAGTAACTAACTTACTGTAACATGTGTAACCATGGCTCTATAGTAACTACTAACTTACTGTAACATGTGTAACCATGGCTCTATAGTAACTACTAACTTACTGTAACATGTATAACCATGGCTCTATAGTAACTACTAACTTACTGTAACATGTGTAACCATGGCTCTATAGTAACTAACTTACTGTAACATGTGTAACCATGGCTCTATAGTAACTAACTTACTGTAACATGTGTAACCATGGCTCTATAGTAACTAACTTACTGTAACATGTGTAACCATAGTTACTATAGAGCCAACTTACTGTAACATGTGTAACCATGGCTCTATAGTAACTAACTTACTGTAACATGTGTAACCATGGCTCTATAGTAACTAACTTACTGTAACATGTGTAACCATGGCTCTATAGTAACTAACTTACTGTAACATGTGTAACCATGGCTCTGTAGTACAGCACTTGTTTTCTCTTGTATGGACCAGCCAAACACAAGGTGACTTTGTATTCCCTCTCTCTCTTCTCTCCTCTCTCTTCTCTCTTCTCTCCTCTCTCTTCTCTCTTCTCTCCTCTCTCTTCTCTCCTCTCTCTCTTTCCCGTAGGTAACTGATAAAGGCTCTCTGACAGCTGAGGAGTTTGCCAAGCTGCTCGGTCTCTCTGTTCTTCTGTCTAAAGAAAGGTAGGTACCACTACTCACTCTCTAATCCCTGACTGGATATAGAACTACAACTCCCATCGTCGCCCACTGTATATAGAACTACAACTCCCATTGTCACCCACTGTTTATAGAACTACAACTCCCATCGTCGCCCACTGTATATAGAACTACAACTCCCATCGTCACCCACTGGATTGAACTACAGCTGTCCTGATTATTGTTGATAATACACAATATGAACAGAAGTATGTGGACACTTGTTCGTCAAACATCTATTCCAAATCATAGGTGGCAGGTAGCCTAGTGGTTAGAGTGGAGGGGTGGCAGGTAGCCTAGTGGTTAGAGTGGAGGGGCGGCAGGTAGCCTAGTGGTTAGAGTGGAGGGGCGGCAGGTAGCCTAGTGGTTAGAGTGGAGGGGCGGCAGGTAGCCTAGTGGTTAGAGTGGAGGGGCGGCAGGTAGCCTAGTGGTTAGAGTGGAGGGGCGGCAGGTAGCCTAGTGGTTAGAGTGTAGGGGCGGCAGGTAGCCTAGTGGTTAGAGTGGAGGGGAGGCAGGTAGCCTAGTGGTTAGAGTGTTGGACTAGTAACCGAAAGGTTGCTGGATCGAATTCCCGAGCTGACAGGGTAAAAATCTGTCGTTCTGCCCCTGAACAAGGCAGTTAACCCACTGTTCCTAGACCAGTTAACCCACTGTTCCCCTGAACAAGGCAGTTAACCCACTGTTCCCCTGAACAAGGCAGTCAACCCACTGTTCCCCTGAACAAGGCAGTCAACCCACTGTTCCTAGGCTGTTATTGTAAATAGGAAATTGTTCTTACCTGACTTGTCTAGTTAAATAAAGGTAAAATAAAATTTTAAAACATTTTTTAAAAATGTTATGTGGAGTTGGTTCCCCCTTCACTGCTATAACAGCCTCCACTCTTCTGGGAAGGCTTTCCACTAGATGTAGGAACATTGCTGCTATAACAGCCTCCTCTCTTCTGGGAAGGCTTTCCACTAGATGTTGGAACATTGCTGCTATAACAGCCTCCACTCTTCTGGGAAGGCTTTCCACTAGATGTTGGAACATTGCTGCTATAACAGCCTCCACTCTTCTGGGAAGGCTTTCCACTAGATGTTGGAACATTGCTGCTATAACAGCCTCCACTCTTCTGGGAAGGCTTTCCACTAGATGTTGGAACATTGCTGCTATAACAGCCTCCACTCTTCTGGGAAGGCTTTCCACTAGATGTTGGAACATTGCTGTGGGGACTTGCTTCCATTCAGCCACGAGCATTAGTGAGGTCGGACACTGATGTTGGACGATTAGGCTCACATTTGCCGTTCCAATTCATTCGAAAGGTGTTCGATGGGGTTGAGGTCAGGGCTCTGTGCAGGCCAGTCAAGTTCTTCCACACTGATCTCAACAAACCATTTCTGTATGGACCTCGCTTTGTGCACAGGGGCATTGTCATGCTGAAACAGGAAAGGACCTTCACCAAATAGTTTGGTACTCGGTAGTGAGTGTTGCTGCCGAGGATAGACGATTTTTATGTGCTTCAGCACTTGGCGGTCCCGTTCTGTGAGCTTGTTTGGCCTACCACTTTGTGGCTGAGCCGTTTTTGCTCCTAGACATTTCCACTTCACAATCACAGCACTTACATTTGACCTGGGAAGCTCTAGCAGGGCAGAAATTTGACAAACTGACTTGTTGGAAAGGTGGCATCCTATGACGGTGCCACGTTGAAAGTCACCGAGCTCTTCAGTAAGGCCATTCTACTGCCAATGTTTGTCTATGGAGATTGCATGGCTGTGTGCTCGATTTTTATACACCTGTCCTCAACGGCTGTGGCTGAAAGACGAATCCACTAATTTGAAGGGGTGTCCACATACTTTTGTAAATATTGTGTATTATAAATTGTTACAGTTTATTATTCAGTAGTTTGTTCTGTAGATAACGTGACACGTTTCTGTCCCAATCTCTCTATCTATCCCTCTTCTCTGTCTCTTTGTCTCTCTGTCTGTCAGGTTGTTACTAGCAGAGAAGATGGGTCACCTGTGTAGAGACGACTCTGTGGAAGGCCTACGGTTCTACCCCAACCTTTTCAACAGTCAGGCTTGATGTAAACGCGTCCAAATAGTACCCTAGTCCCAGTATAGTGCACTGCTTTTGACCAGGGGTCCATTGGGTTTTAGTGCACTACATCGGTTCTACTAAAAACTCTTCTCCACTCATGTCTGATCTGAGGACAGCATGTGTTGTGGGTTCAACGACTGGCAAACCAAATCCCACTTCTCAGTTGTACCGGGTATACTACAAAGCAGGATCAATGAGTTAGCCAACTAACTTGCCTAAATATTCTGAAATTATATTCTCGACATGATTTCATTTTTTTTTTTTTTTTTAGAGAAAGATACATTTAAAATGGACATGGGTCTAATAATTGTATTCAGATAATCTCTCGGTTTAACTTTCTTAACAAATCAGAAAATTCAATAGATATTTCTGTTTGTTGATTTTAAAGTTAGCCGACCAACGAGTTGATCCTGCATTGTAGCAGAGCCCTCTGTGTCCATGGTTACTGCGTTGTGTTGATACAGTTGAAAAGAGAAGGGCGACATCTTTCCCAGACCTCACCTTGCTAGCACAAAGGGTGTTGTTCCTACGACTGTTCTCTGGACTCTCTAGAGCCGTTTGGGCCTCAGAGAGCTCGAGGCAAGTCAAATGTATCAGAATATATCTCGTCTCCTTAGTCCCAGACAACAATAATCTAGTATAGATGTAAATGGTTAATAAGGTAAAGTTTTTTTTTTTTCTCCATGTATTGGATAATAAGGTTAACGTTGTCTGTCTCGATGCTTTCAGTTTGATATCATGTCTGTATCTGACATCATCAACATTGTACCTAGTGTTGGATCTAGGTAACGCTGTGGAACTAAGTTGTATAATACCAAACCTCTCGTTTTAATGTAAAATGTGTTTACTATTGGAATGTCTCAGTAAGTCTGAAACCTCCTGTTTGAAGAGAGTCTTAAATAACTCTCAGGTTGTACCCATCACCCCATGTTTTATGTGTTCCTTTACATGATAAAGACTGTATGTAACATAATGGTCAACGTGCTCCTTCATTCAAATGGAATTAGTTATTAAACTGTAACTGTACCTATATCAGCTAGTCTGTTTGTCTCCGTCTGTCTGTCTGGCTGGCTGGCTAGCTAGCCTGTCTGTCTAGCCTGTCTCTGTCTGTCTGGCTAGCTAGCCTGTCTGTCTTCTGTCTAGCTAGCCTGTCTGTCTAGCCTGTCTCTGTCTGTCTGGCTAGCTAGCCTGTCTGTCTTCTGGCTAGCTAGTCTGTTTGTCTCCGTCTGTCTGTCTGGCTGGCTGGCTAGCTAGCCTGTCTGTCTTCTGTCTAGCTAGCCTGTCTGTCTAGCCTGTCTCTGTCTGTCTGGCTAGCTAGCCTTCCTGTTTGTCTGTCTGTCTGTTTAGCCTGCCTGTCTGCCTGTGTCTGTCTGGCTGGCTGGCTAGCTAGCCTGTCTGTCTTCTGTCTAGCTAGCCTGTCTGTCTAGCCTGTCTCTGTCTGTCTGGCTAGCTAGCCTGTCTGTCTTCTGTCTAGCTAGCCTGTCTGTCTAGCCTGTCTCTGTCTGTCTGGCTAGCTAGCCTGTCTGTCTTCTGTCTAGCTAGCCTGTCTGTCTAGCCTGTCTCTGTCTGTCTGGCTAGCTAGCCTTCCTGTTTGTCTGTCTGTCTGTTTAGCCTGCCTGTGTCTGTCTGGCTAGCCTGCCTGTCTGCCTGTGTCTGTCTGGCTAGCCTGCCTGTCTGTCTGTCTAGCTAGTCAGTATGTCTGGCTAGCCTGTCTAGGCTGTCTATCTCTGATTCTTTGTGTCTGTTGAACCAGGCTACTTTACAGTGTTAATAGGACCAGGCTACTTTACAGTGTTAATAGGACCAGGCTACTTTACAGTGTTAATAGGACCAGGCTACTTTACAGTGTTAATAGGACCAGGCTTCCTGTGACCAGCAAGCTAACTGATCCTAGGTCAGCAGTCAGATGCAGGCCCATTACCCTGTAGACCAGCTTCCTGTGACCAGCAAGCTAACTGATCCTAGGTCAGCAGTCAGATGCAGGCCAGAGACTATTAGGCCGTGTCCCAAATGGAATCCTATTCCCAATACACACACACACACACACACACATATATGAACACACACACACACATACACGTAGTCTGGGAGCGTGGGAGCACGTGGTGTATCCCAGATTAGATTAGCCTGCTGTGTCCTCCATGTGGGTGATCAATTTAAATGAATGGATTAAACAGAACTGGGAGGAAACCAGAAGACTTTGCCCTGGAGTAGAATCAAATCCATTTGAATTTGTCACGTGTGCCGAACACAACGGGTGTAGTAGACCTTTCTGTGAATTGCTTATTTACAAACCAACAATGCAGTTCAAGAAATAGAGTTAAGATAATTGTTAACTTTTTTTTTTATTTAGTAAAATACAAAATAGTAAAATACTAAATAAAAAGTAACACCAATAACAATAACGAGGTTATATACACAGGAGGTACCGGCACCCAGGCAATATACACAGGGGGTAACGGTTAGTTGAGGTAATATAATGTAGGTAGAGGTAAAGACTAGACAACAGGATAGATAATAGACAGTAACAGCAGTGTTGGTAGTAGGGTAGGTAGGGGTAAAGACTAGACAACAGGATAGATAATAAACAGTAACAGCAGTGTTAGTAGTAGGGTAGGTAATATGTACATATAGATAGAGTAGACCCCATGTAGAGACGGGAGATACTGTATGACACACTCAAAGGCAGACACGCATTCACACACACTACACACACTACACACACTACATACACACACAGTACAATGCAGTGGAAGGAAGCTATGACACAGTCAGGGTTGGGGAGTAACTGATTTATATGTGATATATATTATATGTGATCAGTTATGTCATACTTTTTGCGTTGAACAAAAATATAAACACACATGTCAAGTGTTGGTTTCATGAGCTGAAATAAAATATATTTTTATATATATATGTATATGTATATATATATATATATATATATATTTATAAAATAATTTTTACATAAGCACAAAAAATGTCTTGCACAAGTTTGTTTACATCCCCGTTAGTGAGCATTTCTCCATTTACCAAGATAATCCATCCACCTAACAGGTGTGGCATATCAATAAGATGATTAAACAGCATGATCATTACACAGGTGCACCTTGTGCTGGGGGAAAATAAAAGGAGACTCTAAAATGTTCAGTTTTGTCATAACACAATTCCACAGATGTGTCAAGTTCTGAGGGAGTGTTCTATTTGTATACTGAGTGCAGGAATGCCCACCAGAGCTATTGCCAAATAATTGAATGGTCATTTCTCTACCATAAACCGCCTCCATTGTTGTTTTAGAGCTTTTGCCAGTACATCCAACCAGCCTCACAACAGTACCGGTCAGAAGCATTCCATGTGACTACCTCAAAGCTGGTTGAGAGAATGCAAAGCTGTCATCAAGGCAAAGGGCGGCTATTTGAAGAATCTTGAATATAAATATATTTTGATTTAACACTTTTTTTGGTTACTACATGATTCCATATGTGTTATTTCATAGTGTTGATGTCTTCACTACTATTCTACAATGTGAAAATTGTAAAAATACCGAAAAACCCTGGAATGAGTAGGTGTGTCCAAACTTTTGATTGTTAGAGTTAGCATGTCCCCACAAGGGAGAACTTCCCCCCAGTACCCTTCTGGTACTCCCTGTATACAGTTGCACATTGATCTGGTACTCCCTGTATATAGAGTTGAAGTCGGAAGTTTACATATACTTAGATTGGAGTCATTAAACCTCGTTTTTCAACCACTCCACAAATTTCTTGTTAACAATCTATAGTTCTGGCAAGTCAGTTAGGACATCTACTTTGTGCGTGACACAAGTAATTTTTCCAGTAATTGTTTACAGACAGATTATTTCACTTATAATTCAATGAATCACAATTCCAGTGGGTCAGAAGTTTACATACACTAAGTCGACTGTGCCTTTAAACAGCTTGGAAAATTCCAGAAAATGATGTCATGGCTTTAGAAGCTTCTAATAGGCTAATTGACATCATTTGAGTCAATTGGAGATGTACTTGTGGGTGTATTTCAAGGCCTACCTTCAAACTCAGTGCCTCTTTGCTTGACATCATGGGAAAATCAAAAGAAATCAGCCAAGACCTCAGAAAAACAATTGTTGACCTCCACAAGTCTGGTTCATCCTTGGGAGCAATTTCCAAATGCCTGAAGGTACCACGTTCAACTGTACAAACAAGATTATGCAAGTATAAACACCATGGGACCACGCAGCCGTCATACCGCTCAGGAAGGAGACGCGTTCTGTCTCCTAGAGATGAACGTACTTTGGTGTGAAAAGTGCAAATCAATCCCAGAACAACAGCAAAGGACCTTGTGAAGATGCTGGAGGAAACGGGTACAAAAGTATCTATATCCACAGTAAAACAAGTTCTATATCGACATAACCTGAAAGGCCGCTCAGCAAGGAAGAAGCCACTGCTCCAAAACTGCCATAAAAAAGCCAGACTACGGTTTGCAACTGCACATGGGGACAAAGATGGTACTTTTTGGAGAAATGTCCTCTGGTCTGATGAAACAAAAATAGAACTGTTTGGCCATAATGACCATCGTTATGTTTGGAGGAAAAAGGGGAGGCTTGCAAGCCGAAGAACACAATCCCAACTGTGAAGCACGGGGGTGGCAGCATCATGTTGTGGGGGTGCTTTGCTGCAGGAGGGACTGGTGCACTTCACAAAATAGATGGCATCATGAGGACGGAAAATTATGTGGATATATTGAAGCAACATCTCAAGACATCAGTCAGGAAGTTAAAGCTTGGTCACAAATGGGTCTTCCAAATGGACAATGACCCCAAGCATACTTCCAAAGTTGTGGTAAAATGGCTTAAGGACAACAAAGTCAAGGTATTGGAGTGGCCATCACAAAGCCCTGACCTCAATCCTATAGCAAATTTGTTGGCAGAACTGAAAAAGTGTGTGCAAGCAAGGAGGCCTACAAACCTGACTAAGTTACATCAGCTCTGTCAGGAGGAATGGGCCAAAATTCACCCAACTTATTGTGGGAAGCTTGTGGAAGGCTACCCGAAACGTTTGACCCAAGTTAAACAATTTAAAGGCAATGCTACCAAATATTTAATTGAGTGTTGATAAACTTCTGACCCACTGGGAATGTGATGAAAGAAATAAAAGCTGAAATTCATCATTCTCTCTGCTATTATTCTGACATTTCACATTCATAAAATAAAGTGGTTATCCTAACTGGCCTAAAAATGGATTTTTTTACTAGGATTAAATGTCAGGAATTGTGAAAAACTGAGTTTAAATGTATTTGGCTAAGGTGAATGTAAACTTCCGACTTCAACTGTAGCTCCACATTGATCTGGTACTGGTACTCCCTGTATATAGCTCCACATTGATCTGGTACTGGTACTCCCTGTATATAGCTCCACATTGATCTGGTACTGGTACTTCCTGTATATAGATCCACATTGATCTGGTACTGGTACTCCCTGTATATAGCTCCACATTGATCTGGTACTGGTACTTCCTGTATATAGCTCCACATTGATCTGGTACTGGTACTCCCTGTATATAGCTCCACATTGATCTGGTACTGGTACTCCCTGTATATAGCTCCACATTGATCTGGTACTCCCTGTATATAGCTCCACATTGATCTGGTACTCCCTGTATATAGCTCCACATTGATCTGGTACTGGTACTCCCTGTATATAGCTCCACATTGATCTGGTACTTCCTGTATATAGCTCCACATTGATCTGGTACTTCCTGTATATAGCTCCACATTGATCTGGTACTTCCTGTATATAGCTCCACATTGATCTGGTACTCCCTGTATATAGCTCCACATTGATCTGGTACTGGTACTTCCTGTATATAGCTCCACATTGATCTGGTACTGGTACTCCCTGTATATAGCTCCACATTGATCTGGTACTGGTACTCCCTGTATATAGCTCCACATTGATCTGGTACTCCCTGTATATAGCTCCACATTGATCTGGTACTCCCTGTATATAGCTCCACATTGATCTGGTACTGGTACTCCCTGTATATAGCTCCACATTGATCTGGTACTTCCTGTATATAGCTCCACATTGATCTGGTACTTCCTGTATATAGCTCCACATTGATCTGGTACTTCCTGTATATAGCTCCACATTGATCTGGTACTTCCTGTATATACAGTTGGAAGTTTACATACACTTTAGTCAAATACATTTAAACTCAGTTTTTCCACAATTCCTGACATTTAATCCTAGTAAAAATGATAAATAAGATGTTATTATATTTGTAACTATTTCCCCAGGTCATTGATGTAGATAATGTGTTCTCAGTCAATGTACTTGGTAAAATACGCCTCTCTCTCTCACTAGTCATTTAGGTCAACATTGGATCATTCAGAGATCCTCACTGAACTTCTGGAGAGAGTTTGCTGCACTGAAAGTAAAGGGGCTGAATAATTTTGCATGCCCAATTTTTCAGTTTTTGATTTGTTAAAAAAGTTTGAAATATCCAATAAATGTCGTTCCACTTCATGATTGTGTCCCACTTGTTGTTGATTCTTCACAAAAAAATACAGTTTTATATCTTTATGTTTGAAGCCTGAAATGTGGCAAAAGGTCGCAAAGTTCAAGGGGGCCGAATACTTTCGCAAGGCACTGTAAATACACACACACACACACACACACACAGTGTGTAAAGCACACACACACAGCGTGTAAAACACACACACACACACACACAGTGTATAAGCTGTGATTCTCCTAGTCCAGTTCTCTGTGACCTTGTTTTGACAGCCTGTCATGTAATCATATCATAACGGAGTGCTGGGTGTAACGACCATTATTCAATCATGTCATTAAGGCACAGGAGGCAGTGTAGTTGCCCTGTGACCTCAACTCGATGGTTCAAGACCCCATTTCTGCTGTTTCCCCCATCAACCGTTACATTTAGGCCTATACAGCCACGGCAAGCTCCAGAATGATTTGTTTAGCTGTGTCAAAGCTTGCTTCCTGCAATTGAACAGTTAAACATGACTCAGGCAATGCCCAACCCATCGCCCTACACCTCTCCTGTCTACTTCCTAGGGTGCCTGTCTGTGGTGTTGAACTCTCTGACTGCCTCATAGGTTTTTAGATGACACTGGGACTTATCGTTAATGTTTAGGGCTATAAACATCTCTGTTAGTCAGTGTTGTATAATCCTGTTGATATCGCTGGTACAGGTTATAGCCTGATGCTCGTCAGTGATTCAACACCTAAACATTTCTCTGGAGTGTTCAGGTAGGCCTCAGGTAGGCCTCAGGTAGTCCTAGGCTTCGGCATCACTCTGCAGTGTTCAACCCTCATTAAATATGAAAACAATACATCCTTTGTCATTTAAGTCATGCAGTCTGTCTTTTTATTCATCTTTTAAACCTTTACTTCTGTTCTTGGCTCAAACTTTGAGCACTGTTTGAGATCTATACATTAATTTAAACTGATTGACCGCACGTATGGCCACGTACAACCTCATAGGTTGCAATGAGCCGCGTATAATTGACCGTAACAGAGGACGAGCGGCACGGGAATGCGCGGTTACCCTGGCTCTGCTCTGTCCGCTCACGGCACGGACGCGCGCAAAGGGATTGTCGTTCCTCTCCGTAGCTCTCTGCTTCTTCTTCGTCTTCTCTCTCTGAAGTTGATCTGTAATCGAGCTGCTGTTCGGCGGGTCACGTTAATTAATCATCTGTAAAGGTTGACGATCAGAAATGGACGGAATGACGTTTCCATGGATGAGTCGAGACGTTTGATGGAGGTTTCGTTGGGAATAATCAATGCCTTTCTGAGTCTACAGGAAATGTAAGTACGCAAATGTGGTCCTAGTCTATTGAGAATGACAGGTAGCCTACAACGTGTACGCCGACCCCTTCGGAATAAGCCTGACTGGTCATTATAGCCGCAGGGACAGAAAGACTAACATTTCTAAAATGTTCTATTCATTTGAGCAAACATTGAGAAAACATTAGGCTATATGTTATGTAGGCTAATGTCCTTATGAGCTTAAAGGGATAGTTCAGGATTTTGGCAATGACCCGCTGGACACACGCTGGTTGAGTCAACGTTGTTTCCACGTCAATTCAAAATAAATTCAACAGAAGTTGAAATGAACAGTGGAGATGTCCTTTATCTACTTCCCCCAGTCAGATGAACTCCTGCATGCCATTTTCTTTATTTAGGCTATCTGCTTCCAGAATGAAGGAAGAAGACAGTTTTGCGATAGGCCAATGAAACGAGTGGACACACAGATCTCAGGCCAACAATACGAGGAGGTCATTATAGTCCAACTTTCCAGTGCCACTCATCTATTCAAACATATTCTTCCCGCAATTGTATTTTTAAAATATTGCGAAATACCTTCTAGGTGCTGTTCACTGACAGCGACAACTCATCAATCATCATCAACTCAATCAATCATCATCAACTCAATCAATCATCATCAACTCATCAATCATCTGTTTTATATTTGCCGCCGAATTGCAGGAATCCCGACTGTAGACGAGGCCTAAATGCTCATAATGTGACAACACAATCTACAGCGATTTAAAAATAAACTATTGATCCTCTATTGTAGCTAAATTATTCTGGTGTAGTATTTTCAATGATTTAATTTGTTTTTATAGAGACCAGAGTCATTATCTACTTTGCCACATGTATTAAACTTAATCTGCAGCCCTTCCTGTAGGGCTGTGTGTTCTTCCTGTAGGGCTGTGTGTACTTCCTGTAGGGCTGTGTGTACTTCCTGTAGGGCTGTGTGTTCTTCCTGTAGGGCTGTGTGTACTTCCTGTAGGGCTGTGTGTTCTTCCTGTAGGGCTGTGTGTTCTTCCTGTAGGGCTGTGTGTACTTCCTGTAGGGCTGTGTGTACTTCCTGTAGGGCTGTGTGTTCTTCCTGTAGGGCTGTGTGTTCTTCCTGTAGGGCTGTGTGTTCTTCCTGTAGGGCTGTGTGTACTTCCTGTAGGGCTGTGTGTTCTTCCTGCAGCGCTGTGTGTTCTTCCTGTAGGGCTGTGTGTACTTCCTGTAGCGCTGTGTGTTCTTCCTGTAGCGCTGTGTGTTCTTCCTGCAGCGCTGTGTGTTCTTCCTGTAGCGCTGTGTGTTCTTCCTGCAGCCCTTCCTGTAGGGCTGTGTGTACTTCCTGTAGGGCTGTGTGTTCTTCCTGTAGGGCTGTGTGTTCTTCCTGTAGGGCTGTGTGTACTTCCTGTAGGGCTGTGTGTACTTCCTGTAGGGCTGTGTGTACTTCCTGTAGGGCTGTGTGTATTTCCTGTAGGGCTGTGTGTACTTCCTGTAGGGCTGTGTGTACTTCCTGTAGGGCTGTGTGTTCTTCCTGTAGGGCTGTGTGTTCTTCCTGTAGGGCTGTGTGTTCTTCCTGTAGGGCTGTGTGTTCTTCCTGTAGCGCTGTGTGTTCTTCCTGTAGCGCTGTGTGTTCTTCCTGCAGCGCTGTGTGTTCTTCCTGCAGCGCTGTGTGTTCTTCCTGCAGCGCTGTGTGTTCTTCCTGCAGCGCTGTGTGTTCTTCCTGCAGCGCTGTGTGTTCTTCCTGCAGCCCTTCCTGTAGCGTTGTGTGTTCTTCCTGTAGGGCTGTGTGTTCTTCCTGTAGGGCTGTGTGTTCTTCCTGTAGGGCTGTGTGTTCTTCCTGTAGCGCTGTGTGTTCTTCCTGCAGCCCTTCCTGTAGGGCTGTGTGTTCTTCCTGTAGCCCTTCCTGTAGGGCTGTGTTCTTCCTTTAGCGCTGTGTTCTTCCTGCAGTCCTTCCTGTAGAGCTATGTGTTCTTCCTGTAGCGCTGTGTGTTCTTCCTGCAGCCCTTCCTGTTGTGATGTGTGTTCTTCCTGCAGCCCTTCCTGTAGGGCTGTGTGTTCTTCCTGTAGGGCTGGGTGTACTTCCTGTAGGGCTGTGTGTACTTCCTGTAGGGCTGTGTGTACTTCCTGTAGGGCTGTGTGTACTTCCTGTAGGGCTGTGTGTATTTCCTGTAGGGCTGTGTGTTCTTCCTGTAGGGCTGTGTGTTCTTCCTGTAGGGCTGTGTGTTCTTCCTGTAGGGCTGTGTGTTCTTCCTGTAGCGCTGTGTGTTCTTCCTGTAGCGCTGTGTGTTCTTCCTGTAGCGCTGTGTGTTCTTCCTGCAGCGCTGTGTGTTCTTCCTGCAGCGCTGTGTGTTCTTCCTGCAGCGCTGTGTGTTCTTCCTGCAGCGCTGTGTGTTCTTCCTGCAGCCCTTCCTGTAGCGTTGTGTGTTCTTCCTGTAGGGCTGTGTGTTCTTCCTGTAGGGCTGTGTGTTCTTCCTGTAGCGCTGTGTGTTCTTCCTGCAGCCCTTCCTGTAGGGCTGTGTGTTCTTCCTGTAGCCCTTCCTGTAGGGCTGTGTTCTTCCTTTAGCGCTGTGTTCTTCCTGCAGTCCTTCCTGTAGAGCTATGTGTTCTTCCTGTAGCGCTGTGTGTTCTTCCTGCAGCCCTTCCTGTTGTGATGTGTGTTCTTCCTGCAGCCCTTCCTGTAGGGCTGTGTGTTCTTCCTGTAGCCCTTCCTGTAGGGCTGTGTGTTCTTCCTGTAGCGCTGTGTGTTCTTCCTGTAGCGCTGTGTGTTCTTCCTGTAGCGCTGTGTGTTCTTCCTGTAGCCCTTCCTGTAGCGCTGTGTGTTCTTCCTGCATTCCCTTCCTGTTGTGATGTGTGTTCTTCCTGCAGCCCTTCCTGTATGGCTGTGTGTTCTTCCTGTAGCCCTTCCTGTAGGGCTGTGTATTCTTCCTGTAGCCCTTCCTGTAGCTCTGTGTGTTCTTCCTGTAGCGCTGTGTGTTCTTCCTGTTTTCCTTCCTGTAGCGCTGTGTGTTCTTCCTGCAGCCCTTCCTGTTGTGATGTGTGTTCTTCCTGCAGCCCTTCCTGTAGGGCTGTGTGTTCTTCCTGTAGCCCTTCCTGTAGGGCTGTGTTCTTCCTTTAGCGCTGTGTTCTTCCTGCAGCCCTTCCTGTAGAGCTATGTGTTCTTCCTGTAGCGCTGTGTGTTCTTCCTGCAGGCCTTCCTGTTGTGATGTGTGTTCTTCCTGCAGCCCTTCCTGTAGGGCTGTGTGTTCTTCCTGTAGCCCTTCCTGTAGGGCTGTGTGTTCTTCCTGTAGCGCTGTGTGTTCTTCCTGTAGCGATGTGTGTTCTTCCTGTAGACCTTCCTGTAGCACTGTGTGTTCTTCCTGTAGCGCTGTGTGTTCTTCCTGTAGCCCTTCCTGTAGCGCTGTGTGTTCTTCCTGTAGCGCTGTGTGATCTTCCTGTAGCCCTTCCTGTAGCGCTGTGTGTTCTTCCTGCAGCCCTTCCTGTTGTGATGTGTGTTCTTCCTGCAGCCCTTCCTGTATGGCTGTGTGTTCTTCCTGTAGCCCTTCCTGTAGGGCTGTGTATTCTTCCTGTAGCGTTGTGTGTTCTTCCTGTAGCCCTTCCTGTTCTTCCTGTAGCGCTGTGTGTTCTTCCTGTATTCCTTCCTGTAGCGCTGTGTGTTCTTCCTGCAGCCCTTCCTGTTGTGATGTGTGTTCTTCCTGCAGCCCTTCCTGTAGTGCTGTGTGTTCTTCCTGCAGCCCTTCCTGTAGGGCTGTGTGTTCTTCCTGTAGCCCTTCCTGTAGGGCTGTGTGTTCTTCCTGTAGCGCTGTGTGTTCTTCCTGCAGCCCTTCCTGTAGCGCTGTGTGTTCTTCCTGTAGCCCTTCCTGTAGCACTGTGTGTTCTTCCTGTAGCGCTGTGTGTTCTTCCTGTAGCCCTTCCTGTAGCTCTGTGTGTTCTTCCTGTAGCGCTGTGTGTTCTTCCTGTATTCCTTCCTGTAGCGCTGTGTGTTCTTCCTGCAGCCCTTCCTATTGTGCTGTGTGTTCTTCCTGCAGCCCTTCCTGTTCGGGCTGTGTGTTCTTCCTGTAGCCCTTCCTGTAGGGCTGTGTTCTTCCTTTAGCGCTGTGTTCTTCCTGTAGCCCTTCCTGTAGGGCTGTGTGTTCTTCCTGTAGCGCTGTGTGTTCTTCCTGTAGCCCTTCCTGTAGCGCTGTGTGTTCTTCCTGTAGCCCTTCCTGTAGCGCTGTGTGTTCTTCCTGTAGCGCTGTGTGTTCTTCCTGTAGCCCTTCCTGTTGTGCTGTGTTCTTCCTGCAGCCCTTCCTGTAGCGCTGTGTGTTCTTCCTGTAGCCCTTCCTGTAGCACTGTGTGTTCTTCCTGTAGCGCTGTGTGTTCTTCCTGCAACCCTTCCTGTAGGGCTGTGTGTTCTTCCTGTAGCGCTGTGTGTTCTTCCTGTAGCCCTTCCTGTAGCGCTGTGTGTTCTTCCTGTAGCCCTTCCTGTAGCGCTGTGTGTTCTTCCTGTAGCGCTGTGTGTTCTTCCTGTAGCCCTTCCTGTTGTGCTGTGTTCTTCCTGCAGCCCTTCCTGTAGCGCTGTGTGTTCTTCCTGTAGCCCTTCCTGTAGCACTGTGTGTTCTTCCTGTAGCGCTGTGTGTTCTTCCTGCAGCCCTTCCTGTAGCGCTGTGTGTTCTTCCTGCAGCCCTTCCTGTAGGGCTGTGTGTTCTTCCTGCAGCCCTTCCTGTAGGGCTGTGTGTTCTTCCTGCAGCCCTTCCTGTAGGGCTGTGTGTTCTTCCTGCAGACCTTCCTGTAGGGCTGTGTATTCTTCCTGCAGCCCTTCCTGTAGGGCTGTGTATTCTTCCTGTAGCACTTCCTGTAGGGCTGTGTGTTCTTCCTGTAGCGCTGTGTTTTCTTCCTGTAGGGCTGTGTGTTCTTCCTGCAGCCCTTCCTGTAGGGCTGTGTTCTTCCTTTAGCGCTGTGTGTTCTTCCTGTAGCGCTGTGTTCTTCCTGTAGCGCTGTGTGTTCTTCCTGCAGCCCTTCCTGTTGTGCTGTGTATTCTTCATGCAGCCCTTCCTGTAGGGCTGTGTATTCTTCCTGTAGCCCTTCCTGTATGGCTGTGTTCTTCCTGCAGCCCTTCCTGTTGTGCTGTGTGTTCTTCCTGCAGCACTTCCTGTAGGGCTGTGTGTTCTTCCTGCAGTCCTTCCTGTAGGGCTGTGTATTCTTCCTGTAGGGCTGTGTGTTCTTCCCACAGCCCTTCCTGTAGGGCTGTGTATTCTTCCTGTAGCCCTTCCTGTATGGCTGTGTTCTTCCTGCAGCCCTTCCTGTTGTGCTGTGTGTTCTTCCTGCAGCACTTCCTGTAGGGCTGTGTGTTCTTCCTGTATTCCTTCCTTTTGTGCTGTGTGTTCTTCCTGCAGCCCTTCCTGTAGGGCTGTGTGTTCTTCCTGTATTTCTTCATGTAGGGCTGTGTGTTCTTCCTGTAGCCCTTCTTGTAGGGCTGTGTGTTCTTCCTGTAGCCCTTCCTGTAGGGCTGTGTGTTCTTCCTGTAGCTCTTCCTGTAGGGCTGTGTGTTCTTCCTGTAGCTCTTCCTGTAGGGCTGTGTGTTCTTCCTGTAGCTCTTCCTGTAGGGCTGTGCGTTCTTCCTGTAGCTCTTCCTGTAGGGCTGTGTGTTCTTCCTGTAGCCCTTCCTGTAGTGCTGTGTGTTCTTCCTGTAGGGCTGTGTGTTCTACCTGTAGTCCTTCCTGTAGCGCTGTGTGTTCTTCCTGTAGCGCTGTGTGTTCTTCCTGTAGCGCTGTGTGTTTTTCCTGCAGCCCTTCCTGTAGCGCTGTGTGTTCCTCCTGTAGCGCTGTGTTCCTCCTGTAGCGCTGTGTTCCTCCTGTAGCGCTGTGTGTTCCTCCTGTAGCGCTGTGTGTTCTCCTCCTGTAGCGCTGTGTGTTCCTCCTGTAGCGCTGTGTGTTCCTCCTGTAGCGATGTGATCCTCCTGTAGCGCTGTGTGTTCTCCTCCTGTAGCGCTGTGTGTTCCTCCTGTAGCGCTGTGTGTTCCTCCTGTAGCGATGTGATCCTCCTGTAGCGCTGTGTGTTCTTCCTGCAGCCCTTCCTGTAGCGCTGTGTGTTCTTCCTGCAGCCCTTCCTGTAGCGCTGTGTGTTCGTCCTGCAACCCTTCCTGTAGGGCTGTGCGTTCTTCCTGCAGCCCTTCCTGTAGGGCTGTGCTCCTCCACCAGCCCTCCCTGCAGGGCTATGTGTTCCTCCTGCAGGGCTGTGTGTTCCTCCTGCAGGGCTGTGTGTTCCTCCTGCAGGGCTGTGTGCTCCTCCTGCAGGGCTGTGTGCTCCTCCTGCAGGGCTGTGTGCTCCTCCTGTAGGGCTGTGTGTTCCTCCAGCAGCCCTTCCTGCAGGGATGTGTGTTCCTCCTGGAGGGCTGTGTGTTCCTCCAGCAGCCCTTCCTGCAGGGATGTGTGTTCCTCCTGTAGGGCTGTGTGTTCCTCCAGCAGCCCTTCCTGCAGGGATGTGTGTTCCTCCTGGAGGGCTGTATTCCTCTTGCAGGGCTGTGTGCTCCTCCTGCAGGGCTGTGCTCTCTCTCCCCAAGGCCAGATAATCACCACTTATTATTCTGAATTCAATGGATGGTGGTCAGTAACCCCCATATGGGGTTACTGTTACAATAATATTTTAAGACTGTCCATGGTAACACATACTGTATTCCAATGGCAGTGGCTAAAGGAACATTTTAATGTTTTTTTTAAATCCTAAAACACCAAGTTAGACCTACCTTTATCATCACTGTCAAATCGTGAACATTTATAACTTTTCACGCTTTACAGGTGAAACGTCCAAGCTGATTGCCAACCATTTTCATCCCCCAATCAGTTTCATGGGAATATGCATTTTGATCGTGTTGAATGATGTGAGTAAGGGTGGCGAACCCGGGCCGAACTAATCACATTATAGAGCAGATGGCGTTAAACACACTCGCCGCATGAGAAACAAAAATTCAACAGTTCAACACCATCATCCTAAATTTGTCCTAAAGAAATGACATGGTGTTTTTGGGATCTAACCGTAGCCTGACATAATAAACTTTGATTTGATCATGCTATTATATTCAGTTTGTTATACATTATCATTACGGGATTTTGCGAGCCAACACAATTCTGAGAAGTGGTGCAGAGTCACTCTGCTGGTTGGATGAGTTCAGGCAGCTCTACACCCCTGATTACAAGGTTGGATGATTTCAGGCAGCTCTACACCCCTGATTACAAGGTTGGATGAGTTCAGGCAGCTCTACACCCCTGATGTTTTACAAGGTTGGATGACTTCAGGCAGCTCTACATCCCTGATTACAAGGTTGGATGAGTTCAGGCAGCTCTACACCCCTGATGTTTTACAAGGTTGGATGAGTTCAGGCAGCTCTACACCCCTGATGTTTTACAAGGTTGGATGAGTTCAGGCAGCTCTACACCCCTGATTACAAGGTTGGATGAGTTCAGGCAGCTCTACACCCCTGATTACAAGGTTGGATGAGTTCAGGCAGCTCTACACCCCTGATGTTTTACAAGGTTGGATGAGTTCAGGCAGCTCTACAACCCTGATTACAAGGTTGTATGAGTTCAGGCAGCTCTACACCCCTGATTACAAGGTTGGATGACTTCAGGCAGATCTACACCCCTGATTACAAGGTTGGATGACTTCAGGCAGCTCTACACCCCTGATTACAAGGTTGGATGACTTCAGGCAGCTCTACACCCCTGATTACAAGGTTGGATGACTTCAGGCAGCTCTACACCCCTGATTACAAGGTTGGATGACTTCAGGCAGCTCTACACCCCTGATTACAAGGTTGGATGACTTCAGGAGTTTCAGGTAACCACAGCTCTATGAACTAAGTGGCTCATTCAGTTGAGTACATTTTTTCCTTTTATACCATTGCAGCAGCGCAAAAAGATTCTGGGCTAAAGCTCCGAAAGCCAGGTCCTAGTGACGTCCATGATGCTAGCTGTTCCCATAAACTTCCAGTCATTGCGCTAACGGTGCTTAGCAATTGCGCTAACGGTGCTTAGCAATTGCGCTAACGGTGCTTAGCAATTGCGCTAACGGTGCTTAGCAATTGCGCTAACGGTGCTTAGCAAATGCCTTCAAACTAAATGCAGAGAAAATGGTATCCACCAGTTCATCTGACTTGGGGATCTAGATAAAGGGCCTCGTCGGGGGATCTAGATAAAGGGCCTCGTCGGGGGATCTAGATAAAGGGCCTCGTCGGGGATCCAGATAAAGGGCCTCGTCGGGGATCCAGATAAAGGGCCTCGTCGGGGGATCCAGATAAAGGGCCTCGTCGGGGATCTAGATAAAGGGCCTCGTCGGGGGATCTAGATAAAGGGCCTCGTCGGGGGATCTAGATGAAGGGCCTCGTCGGGGATCTAGATAAAGGGCCTCGTCGGGGATCTAGATAAAGGGCCTCGTCGGGGGATCTAGATAAAGGGCCTCGTCGGGGGATCTAGATAAAGGGCCTCGTCGGGGGATCTAGATAAAGGGCCTCGTCGGGGGATCTAGATAAAGGGCCTCGTCGGGGGATCTAGATAAAGGGCCTCGTCGGGGGATCTAGATAAAGGGCCTCGTCGGGGGATCTAGATAAAGGGCCTCGTCGGGGGATCTAGATAAAGGGCCTCGTCGGGGGATCTAGATAAAGGGCCTCGTCGGGGATCCAGATAAAGGGCCTCGTCGGGGGATCCAGATAAAGGGCCTCGTCGGGGGATCCAGATAAAGGGCCTCGTCGGGGGATCTAGATAAAGGGCCTCGTCGGGGGATCTAGATAAAGGGCCTCGTCGGGGGATCTAGATAAAGGGCCTCGTCGGGGATCTAGATAAAGGGCCTCGTCGGGGGATCTAGATGAAGGGCCTCGTCGGGGGATCTAGATGAAGGGCCTCGTCGGGGGATCTAGATAAAGGGCCTCGTCGGGGGATCTAGATAAAGGGCCTCGTCGGGGGATCTAGATAAAGGGCCTCGTCGGGGGATCTAGATAAAGGGCCTCGTCGGGGGATCTAGATAAAGGGCCTCGTCGGGGGATCTAGATAAAGGGCCTCGTCGGGGGATCTAGATAAAGGGCCTCGTCGGGGGATCTAGATAAAGGGCCTCGTCGGGGGATCTAGATAAAGGGCCTCGTCGGGGGATCTAGATAAAGGGCCTCGTCGGGGGATCTAGATAAAGGGCCTCGTCGGGGGATCTAGATAAAGGGCCTCGTCGGGGGATCTAGATAAAGGGCCTCGTCGGGGGATCTAGATAAAGGGCCTCGTCGGGGGATCTAGATAAAGGGCCTCGTCGGGGGATCTAGATAAAGGGCCTCGTCGGGGGATCTAGATAAAGGGCCTCGTCGGGGGATCTAGATAAAGGGCCTCGTCGGGGGATCTAGATAAAGGGCCTCGTCGGGGGATCTAGATAAAGGGCCTCGTCGGGGGATCTAGATAAAGGGCCTCGTCGGGGGATCTAGATAAAGGGCCTCGTCGGGGGATCTAGATAAAGGGCCTCGTCGGGGGATCTAGATAAAGGGCCTCGTCGGGGGATCTAGATAAAGGGCCTCGTCGGGGGATCTAGATAAAGGGCCTCGTCTGGGGATCTAGATAAAGGGCCTCGTCTGGGAAGTCCTGAACTATCCTCTTAAGGTAAAGGTGCCTCATGCCCCATGCCTCATGTAGCTTGTGATTAGCCTTTAGGCTACCGAGTGGCGCAGCGGTCTAAAGGCACCGTATCTCAGTGCAAGAGTCGTCACTACAGTCCCTGGTTCGAATCCAGGCTGTATCACATCCGGCCTTGATTGGGAGTCCCATAGGGCGGCGCACAATTGGCCCAGCGTTGTCCGAGTTTGGTCGGACAACACCTATTTAAATAAATCAAATTAAAAGCTGGCTGTGGGTTTGTCCTGTCTAGTGTCTGTTATAGTTGACATGGACAGTGGTGTGTGTGTGTGTGTGTGTGTGTCTGTGTGTGTGTGTGTGGGGCAGGGGGAAACTTGGAGTCAGTGGGTTTTGTTGGACACACAGCAGCAGAGTTGGCCTGTGAGCAGAGTTGGCCTGTGAGCAGAGTTGGCCTGTGAGCAGAGTTGGCCTGTGAGCAGAGTTGGCCTGTGAGCAGAGTTGGCCAGTGTGTGTGTGTGTAGCAGAGGAGGCTGGTGGGAGGAGGTTTAAGAGGACGGGTTTGTTGTAATGGCTGTAATGGAATGGTATTAAACACATCAAACAAATGAAAACCACACGGTTGACTCTGTTGCACTTATTCCATTCCAGCCATTACACTGAACCTGTCCTCCTGTAGCTCCCCTCCACCAGCCTCCTCTGTTCTATAAAGTTGGCTGGACTCTCCCTGTTTCAGACCAGACAACAGCCTTTTCTCCTCATCTACTAGACAATAATGCCAGACAATGTGAATGTTCCTCAGTAACAATTCCAGCCTCTTTATAGATTAATATTATATGAAATATAACAGCAAAGTTAACAGAAAAATGTAATGCTTCTGATGTCATGTGATCTCTGTTACTATAGTAATAACTTAGGCTACCTGCGAATAATTAACCTGTCAACTCTTGATCTCTGATTCACCTCATAGACTTGTAGAAAAGTATTTGAGCAGGAGATAAGAGATTGGAGATTGCGGGAGGGCGGGGCTATAGTTCCCCAGGCTTACAACACCTGTTGGACAGGTTTTATAACTGCTGAATTTGATTTGGCTGTTTGTACATTCAGCCTGAACATGATCATGACTTTTCAACCAGTACTGGGTACAACCAGGCAGGACTACTGGGTACAACCAGGCAGCAGTACTGGGTACAACCAGGCAGTAGAACTGGGTACAACCAGGCAGCAGTACTGGGTACAACCAGGCAGTAGAACTGGGTACAACCAGGCAGCAGTACTGGGTACAACCAGGCAGCAGTACTGGGTACAACCAGGCAGTAGAACTGGGTACGACCAGGCAGCGGAGCTGGGCGGGTACGAACGACCAGGCAGCGGTGCTGGGCGGGTACGAACGACCAGGCAGCGGAGCTGGGCGGGTACGAACGACCAGGCAGCGGTGCTGGGCGGGTACGAACGACCAGCCAGCGGAGCTGGGCGGGTACGAACGACCAGGCAGCGGTGCCATTAAAGATCCACTCTCAAACTTTTAGTATAATTTCAGTCAGTATTTCTGAAGTAGCGCTCGAAAGCCTCAACGGGTCCCCTGAAAACAGCATTCTACGTCACTGTGTGCAGATATGTGGACTATAACACAGGGTCTAACTGGTCTATCTGCATCTTGCTAGCTGTCACTCAAATGGCAAGGGATTGGAACTCCTGTTGCTAGGGGGCTGGCCAACGGGACCCAAGCTTGCCGTACTCAAAATGACGTCACAGAATACAGTCACTTTCAAACCAGGGAGTTCGTGGTTAATTGAGGTAAAACAGTAATTCTGCTCATAAGTTATTAATGTATGAACGACACATTGACACATTCAGCCCAAAATGGGAAGACTAAAAAAGACTTATGTAGTCGCCAAAGTTCCAGAGAATGTCTTTAATCAATTCCGTTGGGTTACTGTGAGACTGAGATGCAGACGGCCAGACAGACACTGTGCTCAGCACCCTCCTGTACTCCCTGTTCACGTATTACTGCATGGCCACGCATGCCTCACAACTCAATCATCAAGTTTGCTGATGACACAACAGTGGTAGTCCTGGTTACCGACGAGACCGGCGACAGGGAGGAGAGGAGAGCACTGGAGGAGGTGGTGCCAGGAAATGAACCTCCCTCAATGTCAACAAAACAAATTAGCTGATCGTGGACTACAGGAGACTATAGCCACTGCCTGTTCTCACCGCTATCCTCCAGAAGGCAGACACGGTACAGGTGCCTCAAAGCTGGGACAGAGACTGAAAAACAGCTTCTATCTCCAGGCCATCAGACAGTTAAATAGTCACCACTAGCCAGCCTCCACTCAGTACCCTGCCCTGAACCTTAGTCACTGTTACTAGCCGGCTACCACCCGGTTCTCTACCCTGAACTTTAGAGACTGTTACTAGCCGGCTACCATCCGGTTCTCTACCCTGAACCTCAGTCACTGTTACTAGCCGGCTACCACCCGGTTCTCTACCCTGAACCTCAGTCACTGTTACTAGCCGGCTACCACCCGGTTCTCTACCCTGAACCTTAGAGACTGTTACTAGCCGGCTACCACCCGGTTCTCTACCCTGAACCTTAGAGACTGTTACTAGCCGGCTACCACCCGGTTCTCTACCCTGAACCTCAGTCACTGTTACTAGCCGGCTACCACCCGGTTCTCTACCCTGAACCTTAGAGACTGTTACTAGCCGGCTACCACCCGGTTCTCTACCCTGAACCTTAGTCACTGTTACTAGCCGGCTACCACCCGGTTCTCTACCCTGAACCTCAGTCACTGTTACTAGCCGGCTACCACCCGGTTCTCTACCCTGAACCTTAGAGACTGTTACTAGCCGGCTACCACCCGGTTCTCTACCCTGAACCTTAGTCACTGTTACTAGCCGGCTACCACCCGGTTCTCTACCCTGAACCTTAGTCACTGTTACTATCCGGCTACCACCCGGTTCTCTACCCTGAACCTTAGAGACTGTTACTATCCGGCTACCACCCGGTTCTCTACCCTGAACCTTAGAGACTGTTACTAGCCGGCTACCACCCGGTTCTCTACCCTGAACCTTAGAGACTGTTACTATCCGGCTACCACCCGGTTCTCTACCCTGAACCTCAGTCACTGTTACTAGCCGGCTACCATCCGGTTCTCTACCCTGAACCTTAGAGACTGTTACTAGCCGGCTACCACCCGGTTCTCTACCCTGAACCTCAGTCACTGTTACTAGCCGGCTACCACCCGGTTCTCTACCCTGAACCTTAGAGACTGTTACTAGCCGGCTACCACCCGGTTCTCTACCCTGAACCTCAGTCACTGTTACTAGCTGGCTACCACCCGGTTCTCTACCCTGAACCTTAGAGACTGTTACTAGCCGGCTACCACCCGGTTCTCTACCCTGAACCTCAGTCACTGTTACTAGCCGGCTACCACCCGGTTCTCTACCCTGAACCTTAGAGACTGTTACTAGCCGGCTACCACCCGGTTCTCTACCCTGAACCTCAGTCACTGTTACTAGCCGGCTACCACCCGGTTCTCTACCCTGAACCTTAGAGACTGTTACTAGCCGGCTACCACCCGGTTCTCTACCCTGAACTTTAGAGACTGTTACTAGCCGGCTACCATCCGGTTCTCTACCCTGAACCTCAGTCACTGTTACTAGCCGGCTACCACCCGGTTCTCTACCCTGAACCTTAGAGACTGTTACTAGCCGGCTACCACCCGGTTCTCTACCCTGAACTTTAGAGACTGTTACTAGCCGGCTACCATCCGGTTCTCTACCCTGAACCTCAGTCACTGTTACTAGCCGGCTACCACCCGGTTCTCTACCCTGAACCTTAGAGACTGTTACTAGCCGGCTACCACCCGGTTCTCTACCCTGAACCTTAGAGACTGTTACTAGCCGGCTACCACCCGGTTCTCTACCCTGAACTTTAGAGACTGTTACTAGCCGGCTACCACCCGGTTCTCTACCCTGAACCTCAGTCACTGTTACTAGCCGGCTACCACCCGGTTCTCTACCCTGAACCTTAGAGACTGTTACTAGCCGGCTACCACCCGGTTCTCTACCCTGAACTTTAGAGACTGTTACTAGCCGGCTACCATCCGGTTCTCTACCCTGAACCTCAGTCACTGTTACTAGCCGGCTACCACCCGGTTCTCTACCCTGAACCTTAGAGACTGTTACTAGCCGGCTACCACCCGGTTCTCTACCCTGAACTTTAGAGACTGTTACTAGCCGGCTACCACCCGGTTCTCTACCCTGAACCTCAGTCACTGTTACTAGCCGGCTACCACCCGGTTCTCTACCCTGAACCTTAGAGACTGTTACTAGCCGGCTACCACCCGGTTCTCTACCCTGAACTTTAGAGACTGTTACTAGCCGGCTACCATCCGGTTCTCTACCCTGAACCTCAGTCACTGTTACTAGCCGGCTACCACCCGGTTCTCTACCCTGAACCTTAGAGACTGTTACTAGCCGGCTACCACCCGGTTCTCTACCCTGAACCTTAGTCACTGTTACTAGCCGGCTACCACCCGGTTCTCTACCCTGAACCTTAGTCACTGTTACTAGCCGGCTACCACCCGGTTCTCTACCCTGAACCTTAGTCACTGTTACTAGCCGGCTACCATCCGGTTCTCTACCCTGAACCTCAGTCACTGTTACTAGCCGGCTACCACCCGGTTCTCTACCCTGAACCTCAGTCACTGTTACTAGCCGGCTACCACCCGGTTCTCTACCCTGGACCTCAGTCACTGTTACTAGCCGGCTACCACCCGGTTCTCTACCCTGAACCTTAGAGACTGTTACTAGCCGGCTACCACCCGGTTCTCTACCCTGAACCTTAGAGACTGTTACTAGCCGGCTACCACCCGGTTCTCTACCCTGAACCTTAGAGACTGTTACTAGCCGGCTCCCACCCGGTTCTCTACCCTGAACCTTAGAGACTGTTACTAGCCGGCTACCACCCGGTTCTCTACCCTGAACCTCAGTCACTGTTACTAGCCGGCTACCACCCGGTTCTCTACCCTGAACCTTAGAGACTGTTACTAGCCGGCTACCATCCGGTTCTCTACCCTGAACCTTAGAGACTGTTACTAGCCGGCTACCACCCGGTTCTCTACCCTGAACCTTAGAGACTGTTACTAGCCGGCTACCATCCGGTTCTCTACCCTGAACCTTAGAGACTGTTACTAGCCGGCCACCACCCGGTTCTCTACCCTGAACCTTAGAGACTGTTACTAGCCGGCTACCACCCGGTTCTCTACCCTGAACCTTAGAGACTGTTACTAGCCGGCTACCACCCGGTTCTCTACCCTGAACCTTAGAGACTGTTACTAGCCGGCTACCACCCGGTTCTCTACCCTGAACCTTAGTCACTGTTACTAGCCGGCTACCACCCGGTTCTCTACCCTGAACCTTAGAGACTGTTACTAGCCGGCTACCACCCGGTTCTCTACCCTGAACCTTAGAGACTGTTACTAGCCGGCTACCACCCGGTTCTCTACCCTGAACCTTAGAGACTGTTACTAGCCGGCTACCACACGGTTCTCTACCCTGAACCTTAGAGACTGTTACTAGCCGGCTACCACCCGGTTCTCTACCCTGAACCTCAGTCACTGTTACTAGCCGGCTACCACCCGGTTCTCTACCCTGAACCTTAGAGACTGTTACTAGCCGGCTACCACCCGGTTCTCTACCCTGAACCTTAGAGACTGTTACTAGCCGGCTACCACCCGGTTCTCTACCCTGAACCTTAGAGACTGTTACTAGCCGGCTACCACCCGGTTCTCTACCCTGAACCTTAGAGACTGTTACTAGCCGGCTACCACCCGGTTCTCTACCCTGAACCTTAGAGACTGTTACTAGCCGGCTACCACCCGGTTCTCTACCCTGAACCTTAGAGACTGTTACTAGCCGGCTACCACCCGGTTCTCTACCCTGAACCTTAGAGACTGTTACTAGCCGGCTACCACCCGGTTCTCTACCCTGAACCTTAGAGACTGTTACTAGCCGGCTACCACCCGGTTCTCTACCCTGAACCTTAGAGACTGTTACTAGCCGGCTACCACCCGGTTCTCTACCCTGAACCTTAGAGACTGTTACTAGCCGGCTACCACCCGGTTCTCTACCCTGAACCTCAGTCACTGTTACTAGCCGGCTACCACCCGGTTCTCTACCCTGAACCTTAGAGACTGTTACTAGCCGGCTACCACCCGGTTCTCTACCCTGAACCTTAGAGACTGTTACTAGCCGGCTACCACCCGGTTCTCTACCCTGAACCTCAGAGACTGTTACTAGCCGGCTACCACCCGGTTCTCTACCCTGAACCTTAGAGACTGTTACTAGCCGGCTACCACCCGGTTCTCTACCCTGAACCTCAGTCACTGTTACTAGCCGGCTACCACCCGGTTCTCTACCCTGAACCTTAGAGACTGTTACTAGCCGGCTACCACCCGGTTCTCTACCCTGAACTTTAGAGACTGTTACTAGCCGGCTACCACCCGGTTCTCTACCCTGAACCTTAGAGACTGTTACTAGCCGGCTACCACCCGGTTCTCTACCCTGAACCTCAGAGACTGTTACTAGCCGGCTACCACCCGGTTCTCTACCCTGAACCTTAGAGACTACTTTTCCCTATTGAACATCATTGAACACTGGTCACTTTAATAATGTTAACATACTGTTTTACCTACTTCATATGTACAGTTGAAGTCGGAAGTTAACATAAGCTTAGGTTGGAGTCATTAACTCGTTTTTCAACCACTCCACACATTTCTTGTTAACAAACTATAGTTTTGGCAAGTTGGTTAGGACATCTACTTTGTGCATGACACAAGTAATTTTTCCAACAGTTGTTTACAGATTATTTCACTTATAATTCACTGTATCACAATTCCAGTGGGTCAGAAGTTTACATACACTAAGTTGACTGTGCCTTTAAACAGCTTGGAAAATTCCAGAAAATGATGTCATGGCTTTAGAAGCTTCTGATAGGCTAATTGACATAATTTGAGTCAATTGGAGGTGTACCTGTGGATGTATTTCAAGGCCTACCTTCAAACTCAGCGCCTCTTTGCTTGACATCATGGGAAAATCAAAAGAAATCAGCCAAGACCTCAGAAAATAGATTGTAGACCTCCACAAGTCTGGTTCCTCCTTGGGAGCAATTTCCAAACGCCTGAAGGTACCACGTTCATCTGTACAAACAATAGTATGCAAGTATAAACACCATGGGACCACTCAGCCGTCATACCGCTCAGGAAGGAGACGCGTTCTGTCTCGTAGAGATGAACGTACTTTGGTGTGAAAAGTGCAAATCAATCCCAGAACAACAGCAAAGGACCTTGTGAAGATGCTGGAGGAAACAGGTACAAAAGTATCTATATCCACAGTAAAACGAGTCCTATATCGACATAACCTGAAAGGCCGCTCAGCAAAGAAGAAGCCACTGCTCCAAAACCGCCCTAAAACAGCCAGACTACAGGAGGCTTGCAAGCCGAAGAATACCATCCCAACCCCGTGAAGCACGGGGGTGGCAGCATCATGATGTGGCTGTGCTTTGCTGCAGGAGGGACTGGTGCACTTCACAAATAGATGGCATCAAGAGGCAGTGAAAATTATGTGGATATATTGAAGCAACACCTCAAGACATCAGTCAGGAAGTTAATGCTTGGTCGCAAATGGGTCTTCCAAATGGACAATGACCCCAAGCATACTTCCAAAGTTGTGGCAAAATGGCTTAAGGACAACAAAGTCAAGGTATTGGAGTGGCCATCACAAAGCCCTGGCCTCAATCCTATAGAAAATGTGTGGGCAGAACTGAATAAGTGTGTGTGAGCAAGGAGGCCTACAAACCCGACTCAGTTACACAAGCTCTGCCAGGAGGAATGGGCCAAAATTCACCCAATTTCTTGTGGGAAGCTTGTGGAAGGCTACCTGAAACCTTTCACCCAAGTTAAACAATTTAAAGGCAATGCTACCAAGTACTGAGTGAGTGTATATAAACTTCTGACCCACTGGGAATGTGATGAAAGAAATAAAAGCTGAAAAAACCATTCTCTCCTATTATTCTGACATTTCACGTTCTTAAAATAAAGTGGTGAGCCTAACTAACCTAAAACAGGGAATCTTTACTCAGATTAAATGTCAGGAATTGTGAAACTGAGTTTAAATATATTTGGCTAAGGTGTATGTAAACTTCTGACTTCAACTGTATCTACTGTATTCTGGTCATGGTTCATCCTATATAACTACTGCTGTCCACTTTTCTGTCCATATATTTATAATCTGGACTTATAGCTCTTTCTAATATTTCTGGTTTTCTTCCATTTTTAACTTTTTGGATCATGTGGAGGCTCCTAATAATGTCCGGAACGGAACTAATGGACCTGGAAACGCGTTGGGTGTACTTGATATAATTCCACTGATTCCGCTCCATTCCTTACCAGGAGCCCGTCCTCCCTAATTAAGGTTTCACCAACCTCCTGTATTTTCTTCTATCGCCAGGTATTATTATCATTATTATTATTAACATCTTAAGAGTTTCAACCTGCTATTGACTTGTTATCGTGTTTATCAAAGTTCATATCACCTATGACCGCCAAGCACTTCTGGACATCAGAGCGACAGTTTCTAACCTCCTTTTCGACTTTGAATACGACTTCAACTCCGACTCGGCTGTTCCAACTGTTCGTACCGGATGGGTCGACGAAACAGACGCCCGACTCCACCCCTGAAAAATGTCCGAACTCAAGATCTGGGATATCTGTGTCAACACCTACTACTAACTACTCAGCTAGTTAAGTTGCAATGGCCTGGAATGACTAATGAACGTTTGCAGCGCTGTAGAAGATGTGTTTTATTACGAGACAATATTGACACTCCGGAGTTCCAATGCCACAATTGTTAGCGGATTGGCAAACGTACTGCAACTAGAGAGATCTTGTGACTAAAAAGAAGAAAGTACACTATGAAACAAAGAGAAATGACATGAAGAATGATAGTAAAAAAGGCTTTGGAGAATCTTAAATGACATTTAGGGCAAAAAGGCAAACTCTGCTCCATCATTCACTGAGATGTCTCATTCATCACGAAACCCACTGATATTACCAACTACTTTTAATTTTTTTTTTTTAATTGGTAAGACTAGCGAACTTAGGCATGACATGCCAGCAACAAACGCCAATACTACACATCCAAGTATAACTGACCAAATTATGAAAGTCAAGCATTGTAAATTTGAATACCTTAAAGTGATTTTGGAAGAAGTGAAAGAATGACTGTCAACAATGACAAGCCACCGGGGTCTGACAATCTGGATGGAATTTATTTTAGGATAATAGCGGACGATATTGCCACTCCTGTTTGCCACATCTTCTATTTAAGCAGATATTAAGCAGAAATGTAATAGAAATTGTGTGCCCTCAGACCTGGAGGGAAGCAAAAACTATTCCCCCACCTAAGAATAGTAAAGCCCCCCTAACTGGCTCAAATAGCCGACCAATCAGGCTGTTACCAACCTTTACTAAACTGCTGGAAAAAATGGTGTTTGTATCTTGTCAATGCTATTTTACAGTAAACAAATTGACAGACTTTCAGCATGCTTATATAGGGGAGGACATTCAACAAGCACAGCACTTACACAGATGACTGATGATTGGGGCGGCAGGGTAGCCTAGTGGTTAGAGCGTTGGACTAGTAACCGGAAGGTTGCAAGTTTAAACCCCCGAGCTGACAAGGTACAAATCTGTCGTTCTGCCCCTGAACAGGCAGTTAACCCCACTGTTCCTAGACCGTCATTATATAAATAATGAATTTGTTCTTAACTGACTTGCCTAGTTAAATAAAGGTAAAATAAAATATAAAATTGTCTGAGAGAAATTTATAATAAAATGATTGTGGGAGCTGTTTTGTTAAACTTCAGTGCAGCTTTTGACATTATCGATCATAGTCTGCTGATGGAAAAACGTGTGTGTTCTGGCTTTACACCCCCTGCTGGCTTTACACCCCCTGCTGTGTTGTGGATAAAGAGTTACCTGTCTAACAGAACACAGAGGGTGTTCTTTAATGGAAACAGACAGACATGCGCACACACACAGACACACAGTGTATTCCCTGCTAAATAAAACTCTATCACCAGACAGTTATTTTAACTTCACTGTTCCACACTGTATGGAAAAACTATATCAGGGAGGAGAGGGGAGGAGAGGGGAGGGGAGAGCGGGAGGGGAGGAAAGGGAGCAGCTCCATTGTGCTTACAGGCAGTAATTACGTTTATTTCAGTTAGGAGAGAGTGTGACTGAGCCGAGGGTCACGCTGTGAGTGTGACTGAGCCGAGGGTCACGCTGTGAGTGTGACTGAGCCGAGGGTCACGCTGTGAGTGTGACTGAGCCGAGGGTCACGCTGTGAGTGTGACTGAGCCGAGGGTCACGCTGTGAGTGTGACTGAGCCGAGGATCACGCTGTGAGTGTGTTTTTTATCCTAGCGATTTAAAAGATGAAAGGGGGATCAGAACAGTGTAAATCAGACGATCTTCTTTACTAGTTGACTTCTACATGTTCTTGTCCTTGTATTTTTGATATGCTAGCTCAGTGAGTGTGGTACTGTCATGTCTTTTAACACACTTTACATTACACGGTAATGCTGTACCCTTAACACATTACACGGTAATGCTGTACCCTAAACACATTACACGGTAATGCTGTACCCTAAACACGGTAATGCTGTACCCTTAACACATTACACGGTAATGCTGTACCCTTAACACATTACACGGTAATGCTGTACCCTAAACACATTACACAGTAATGCTGTACCCTAAACACATTACACGGTAATGCTGTACCCTAAACACATTACACAGTAATGCTGTACCCTTAACACATTACACGGTAATGCTGTACCCTAAACACGGTAATGCTGTACCCTAAACACATTACACGGTAATGCTGTACCCTTAACACATTACACGGTAATGCTGTACCCTTAACACATTACACGATAATGCTGTACCCTTAACACGTTACACGGTAATGCTGTACCCTAAACACATTACACAGTAATGCTGTACCCTTAACACATTACACAGTAATGCTGTACCCTTAACACATTACACGATAATGCTGTACCCTAAACACATTACACAGTAATGCTGTACCCTAAACACATTACACGGTAATGCTGTACCCTAAACACGGTAATGCTGTACCCTAAACACATTACACGGTAATGCTGTACCCTTAACACATTACACGGTAATGCTGTACCCTTAACACATTACACGATAATGCTGTACCCTTAACACGTTACACGGTAATGCTGTACCCTAAACACATTACACAGTAATGCTGTACCCTTAACACGGTAATGCTGTACCCTTAACACGTTACACGGTAATGCTGTACCCTAAACACATTACACAGTAATGCTGTACCCTTAACACGGTAATGCTGTACCCTTAACACATTACACAGTAATGCTGTACCCTAAACACATTACACAGTAATGCTGTACCCTAAACACATTACACGGTAATGCTGTACCCTAAACACGGTAATGCTGTACCCTTAACACATTACACGGTAATGCTGTACCCTAAACACATTACACGGTAATGCTGTACCCTAAACACGGTAATGCTGTACCCTTAACACATTACACGGTAATGCTGTACCCTTAACACATTACACAGTAATGCTGTACCCTAAACACATTACACGGTAATGCTGTACCCTAAACACATTACACGGTAATGCTGTACCCTTAACACATTACACGGTAATGCTGTACCCTTAACACATTACACGGTAATGCTGTACCCTTAACACGGTAATGCTGTACCCTTAACACGGTAATGCTGTACCCTTAACACCGTAATGCTGTACCCTAAACACATTACACGGTAATGCTGTACCCTTAACACATTACACAGTAATGCTGTACCCTTAACACGGTAATGCTGTACCCTTAACACATTACACAGTAATGCTGTACCCTTAACACATTACACGGTAATGCTGTACCCTTAACACATTACACGGTAATGCTGTACCCTAAACACATTACACGGTAATGCTGTACCCTTAACACGGTAATGCTGTACCCTTAACACGGTAATGCTGTACCCTTAACACCGTAATGCTGTACCCTTAACACATTACACAGTAATGCTGTACCCTTAACACGGTAATGCTGTACCCTTAACACATTACACAGTAATGCTGTACCCTTAACACATTACACGGTAATGCTGTACCCTAAACACATTACACGGTAATGCTGTACCCTTAACACGGTAATGCTGTACCCTAAACACATTACACGGTAATGCTGTACCCTTAACACATTACACGGTAATGCTGTACCCTTAACACATTACACGGTAATGCTGTACCCTAAACACATTACACGGTAATGCTGTACCCTTAACACATTACACAGTAATGCTGTACCCTAAACACATTACACAGTAATGCTGTACCCTAAACACATTACACAGTAATGCTGTACCCTTAACACATTACACGGTAATGCTGTACCCTTAACACATTACACGGTAATGCTGTACCCTAAACACATTACACAGTAATGCTGTACCCTTAACACATTACACAGTAATGCTGTACCCTAAACACATTACACGGTAATGCTGTACCCTAAACACATTACACGGTCATGCTGTACCCTTAACACATTACACGGTAATGCTGTACCCTTAACACATTACACGGTAATGCTGTACCCTTAACACATTACACGGTAATGCTGTACCCTTAACACATTACACGGTAATGCTGTACCCTTAACACATTACACGGTAATGCTGTACCCTTAACACATTACACGGTAATGCTGTACCCTTAACACATTACACGGTAATGCTGTACCCTTAACACATTACACAGTAATGCTGTACCCTTAACACGGTAATGCTGTACCCTTAACACATTACACAGTAATGCTGTACCCTTAACACATTACACGGTAATGCTGTACCCTTAACACATTACACGGTAATGCTGTACCCTTAACACATTACACGGTAATGCTGTACCCTTAACAGGTTATGTCGTGACTGTGTAACTTGAAGTATGTCCATTACCTACTGTATGCAGGACTTAGTTCACTGAGATAGCGTTGAGGCATTAGCACTAGGAGCTAACATGAGCCTTCATTTTTCAGACCTAGACACTCAAATGAACCCAAAGCGTTCTGTATTCTTTCTCTACTTGTTGTCTATCACTAGCAGCA
>NC_143050.1:2385000-2427500 GCF_057628025.1 Oncorhynchus mykiss | reverse complement strand
TGGAACAAAGATACGTGAAAACAGTAAAACAGGTAAAACAGTTCTGGAGTCAATTCAATTCAATTCTAGACAGAGAAGCTTCAGCTCCATCCATCACTGAGACTAAACGGCTTGTTCAGGACAAAACCCATTTTGGAAAGAAAATCCTGTTCGACCAAATGAAATGTTATTTTACGGAAAACAAAATTGACAACAGACTGCAATGCTTATAGAGAAGGCCAATCAACATGTACTGTACTGACACAAATGACTGATGATTGGTTGAAATAAATTGATGGTGAGACGATTGTGGGAGCCGTACTGTTGGATTTCAGTGCAGCCTTTGATATTATTGATCATAGCATATTGCCTACAACCGCGGGAAGAGGCACCTGAGCGCTAAGTGAACCGTCAGAATTTCCAGGTAATTGATATGCCAGGCTCTCTGGGATACCGTCCATACTCCCCGAATTGAGTAAACCTCACACAGCGTGCCCCACCCGTGGGGAGGGGGGAGTACATCTGACATGACCACCTTGATGGACACCACATGGTTTATGAGAACCCCTTGCGACAGTAGCCAGGGATCCCTAACCCTCACACGGTGAGGGGATACGTCTGTCATGGTGACCTTGATGGACACCACCTAGTTCATGAGAACAGTAGCTAGGGATCCCTAACCCTCACACAGTGAGGTCATGCTCACCTTGCGGGACAACACCTGGCTCCATTGGGCCAGTGCCCGGAGGCAAGTCGGGGAATCGACCAGCTTAGGTGGCGAGGTGCATCCAAGAGCGTTGCTAGCACCCAGCGCTGGAACAGCCACATCATGGCTAGCACCCAGCGCTGGAACAGCCACATCATGGCTAGCACCCAGCGCTGGAACAGCCACATCATGGCTAGCACCCAGCGCTGGAACAGCCACATCATGGCTAGTCCCAGGGGAATGACCACGATCATCCCCAGGAACTGGCAAAAACATACTGTGTGCCTCAACCAAAATTGGACCAAGCAGAGCTGGAGGCCGGATACCCTCTCCGGGGATAGAAACACATGATTAGAGCATGAGACTAACTCGAGACCCAGGAATGTAATTCACTGCAATGGGATTAGACAGATATTTTTCTGGAATTACAATAAAACCTAGAGACTGAACATGGGACACCAACTTGGATGTGTGTAACTGCTTGTTCCCATGACTCTGCTGCTATCAGCCAATCGTCCAGAAAGGCCAACAATCCTCAGCCGCTGGCCCCTCATGGGTCCTCCACCACCTTTGAAAAGATGTGAGGCGAGAGGGACAAGCCAACCGGCACTACCCAAAAAATCGTAGGCTATTACCTCGCAATGGAGCTTTGACCTGGGTGTATCAGCACATGTATGCATGCATCCTTTAGGTCGATAGTTGTGAACCAGGACGGACCGTAACAGCTGCTGATCCGTGAGCATCTTACATTTGCAAACTCTGAGATGTTTTTGTTCAGGGCGGAAACACCCTGTCTTTTTTCGAAATCAGGAAATACCGGCTACACCCCTACCTGGGCTTCGGACAGAGGAACTACTCCTATTGCCTGTTTCTGGAGCAGGGTGGATATTTCCTCCTTTAATAACTTTCCTTCCTTGGTGCTGAGGCTAGGGGTCATGAGGCTAGGGGTCATGAGCCCAGGGGTCATGAGGCCAGGGGTCATGAGGCTAGGGGTCATGAGGCTAGGGGTCATGAGGCCAGGGGTCATGAGACTAGGGGGTCATGAGGCCAGGGGTCATGAGACTAGGGGTCATGAGGCTAGGGGTCATGAGCCCAGGGGTCATGAGGCTAGGGGTCATGAGCCCAGGGGTCATGAGGCTAGGGGTCATGAGACTAGGGGGTCATGAGGCCAGGGGTCATGAGACTAGGGGTCATGAGGCTAGGGGTCATGAGCCCAGGGGTCATGAGGCTAGGGGTCATGAGCCCAGGGGTCATGAGGCTAGGGGTCATGAGGCTAGGGGTCATGTGTCCAGGGGTCATGAGGCTAGGGGTCATGAGGCTAGGGGTCAATGGGTCATGCCCCATCAGATGGAGTTTTACTGGAGACTCATGTTTATGGTAGGCTGTACAATGGTGTCACTGTTCGCATAACCCAGGGTGACACTGTACATGTGTCACCTGTTGGTTAGAGCAGGGAGCAAGTCTCCTGGAAATGAAGCCCCCTCAAAATAAATAATTTTGTACATTTTTTTTATTTTTACCATTCTTACCAACCTTGTATCTAAATATGGAGGAGGGACATGTTTTATTGAATTCACATGTGGAATATTCAACACTCTTGAAACCCTGAAAACATTGGGGTTGAAACAAACGCTTGCATAAAGCCTTGACAATTGGTCATGTTTTGGGTGGCTGGCAAGGGAGGAACTGATCCCCGAACCCGAGCTAGATGTGCACGGGATGTCTCCTTTCTTGCACTGTGGCACGACCATCTCTTTCCTCGCCCCTGGAAGCAGGGCGACAATTGTACCAGGCAGTCTGGCATTGTGTCTGGGAACCAGACTGATCCAACCTGGTGATAGACCCAGCCCCGAGGGCAGCCCGCTTAGCAGGCGAATTACCGCCCGCAGGCCTTTCCGGATGGTGTCCCACCGGCATCCCCAATTGACCTCAGAGGGAGAAAAGCATGCACACCTCTTCCTGGTTATTTTTGGCCTTGAACTGGGTCTGCATAGCCTCCAGGGCCCAACCCTGTGGAAAAAATCAGCTCATATAAGGTGCATCTGTCTGTCCCTCTCTAGCATCTGCAAAAGCATAAACCATAGCTCCCATGCTCTTCCAGAATGACAGGACAGTGCCTTGGGACATGGGGCAGAATGAAAATAGTTCGTAACACAGATCTCAGCCAGGACCTCTGCTTGGGGCGCTCCTGCGGCTAAAGCCATGCCCAGCTCCTCCCTCTGTCTGGTAGACCTGCAGCAGAGTGACAGACAGGGCTCAGTTTACATGATAGACCTTCTCCAGCTGAGCAGCCAAAATAAAAGCGCCTGTTCTTGTCATGGAGTGGAGGATTCGTATTGGCCTTGTTAGCCAACGGGCTAGGTAGCCAGCTGACACGCTATCCACCGGAGGTGTGTGCTCCCACCCTGCCTCCTTCATCAGTTCCAGATCCATGAAGGGGGGGGAGGCACATTCATGCAGCATCAGCTTAGCTGAATAACGGTTGGGGCCAGTTTGCTGTCAAATCTTTGACTATGTCCGGAAACAGGTAGGTGCTTCACTGTGGAAGCCCCTACAGACAGGTACTTTCCATCGAACCTTGATGACTTCTGTTCGTGGGGTTTAAAGATGGCGACTATGAACAATGAATTGGATACTAGGTTTTCCCCCGCTACTCCCGTAGCATGAGGAACTAAGTCCTTTCCGTCACCAGAAACCCCTGGAGCCGTCCAGAGACACTAAGTCATCATCCGAAACCTGGGCCCTGTATGTAACCAGCCGTCTCACTATCCCACTGTTGGGATGCTAGTTCGACCTGTTTCCGACCACAGGGCCCAAACCTGGGAAGGTAGAAACTAGGGCCTGTAGGACCTGCCTTGTTGATAGTGCTGTTAAGAAGGTAGAAACTAGGGCCTGTAGGACCTGCCTTGTTGATAGTGTTGTTAAGAAGGTAGAAACTAGGGCCTGTAGGACCTACCTTGTTGATAGTGTTGTTAAGAAGGTAGAAACTAGTGCCTGTAGGACCTGCCTTGTTGATAGTGTTGTTAAGAAGGTAGAAACTAGGGCCTGTAGGACCTGCCTTGTTGATAGTGCTGTTAAGAAGGTAGAAACTAGGGCCTGTAGGACCTGCCTTGTTGATAGTGCTGTTAAGAAGGTAGAAACTAGGGCCTGTAGGACCTGCCTTGTTGATAATGTTGTTAAGAAGGTAGAAACTAGGGCCTGTAGGACCTGCCTTGTTGATAGTGTTGTTAAGAAGGTAGAAACTAGGGCCTGTAGGACCTGCCTTGTTGATAGTGTTGTTAAGAAGGTAGAAACTAGGGCCTGTAGGACCTGCCTTGTTGATAGTGTTGTTAAGAAGGTAGAAACTAGGGCCTGTAGGACCTGCCTTGTTGATAGTGTTGTTAAGAAGGTTAAGAAGGTAGAAACTAGGGCCTGTAGGACCTGCCTTGTTGATAGTGTTGTTAAGAAGGTAGAAACTAGGGCCTGTAGGACCTGCCTTGTTGATAGTGTTGTTAAGAAGGTTAAGAAGGTAGAAACTAGGGCCTGTAGGACCTGCCTTGTTGATAGTGTTGTTAAGAAGGTAGAAACTAGAGCCTGTAGGACCTGTCTTGTTGACAGTGCTGTTAATTCTGCAAGAATATCGTCAATTCTTGGACTTTGATGTAGCTTTTTATAATATAATTTTTGTTCAAAAGGAAAATTCTTGTTGTCGCACAAGGTTAGCAGCTACATTTTGTGACAGATAAGGCTCAGCTAATTGGCTATCTAGCTAGCTTTGTTTGACCCCAATTGGTGCTTATTTGACAAAGATACAGTGCAGTCGATCAAGTGACGACCGCCTGCGTCATCACCGTGCCATGAAGGCGTTTCTCTCTGACCAAACTTGGTGTCCTATAGGATATACTACACCCCTAGTGAAGTCTGGTTATGTTCTAGGATCTCTGAGGAATAAATACGAACGTGATTTGACTGGTTGAAACAACGTTTAGCGTTAGATTTTCACAGATTCCTTTCTTTGCAAATTCAACAAGTAGAAAACAAATCGATTGTGCATCCTATATGGACCTTTTAAAGATATTAAAAATGATTTTATCTAACAAAACGACACGTTGTTATCGCTGGGACCCTTTGGATGATAAATCAGAGCAAGATTTCAGAATGTAAGTACACATTTCACCTTCAGATGTGAATTTAACAAACCTGTCGTGATGAAAAAAACTGTTTTGTTGTTAGGAGCTCTCCTCAAACAATAGCATGGCATTTTTTTCGCAGTAGTAGCTACTGTAAATTGGACAGTGCAGTTATGTTAACAAGAATTTAAGCTTTCAGCCGATATAACACACTTACATGTACCAACATTTGTTGTTTCTCTAAAATCTGTGATCGTGACAGAAGGCACTGCATTATTTACAACGGTCCTGTTGACGTGACGTCTATCCCTAAGATTAATGCTTATTGTTAACACTTTTCAGGGATGCTTGCTTGTTTTCATTGCTTCACTGGGAAGCTTAGAAGAGGTAGACATACTCAGGTTTTTTTTATCTTAGTGCAGGGTGAGCTGCACACAGTGGACTTCCATCAAGGGCACACCGCCTCAGTGCTAACAGTATAACTCTGGTGCATAGGCACATGATTACTGCAGACAATAGTTGTAGGAACAGCAGAGGCATTCTGGGTAGTAAACAGGACATCAATTAGGTTACTTACATGGTGTCTTCCAACGCCCCTGGTATAATGAAGCATTATGATGACTCCGCGACACAACGGAAGCGATTAACTGAGCTGGGCTTGGATCATTGATAAGTCATTGTCTCAACGCAGCCTCGTAATGCTGTGAAAGGATCCATGAACCCAAACGATTTGGGTGGATCCCATCCTCCTTATAAAACGATCTTTGTTTCCAGAAGGTATTGTCAATACATGTCACACCCACAGAGCTGCAATAGTCTCGTAGCCGGTTATGGAGGGCTGAAAGTCTGCTGAACCGTTCAATACCATGATTTAGGGAGGGCAGAGGGACAGATATTATGGGGTGTTTGTTAGTGTCAAGTAGAGACTCAATCAGTTCTTTAAAATCCATCTTCAGCTGTTCTGAGCTGCTCTTCATAATGCCATTTGACCTGATGAACCAAGACAGTATCAGTCCAGTGTGCGTAAGATGCTGGTCCAGGCTGTGCCCAGGCAGTTCATTGACAAGGAGAAGTAGCTTGAGGGACACCCAAGGCTTAGGTGTTTGGTGTAGCCTCTCAGAGCTGTGTGGGGCGGGTCCCCAGCGCCTGTAGTCGTGGGTTACTGTTTGGTGTAGCCTCTCAGAGCTGTGTGGGGCGGGTCCCCGGCGTCTGTAGTCGTGGGTTACTGTTTGGTGTTCAGTGTAGCCTCTCAGAGCTGTGTGGGGCGGGTCTGAGATGAGCTCTAACTCTGAGATGAGGTCTAACTGTCTGAGATGAGCTCAAACTTTGTCTGAGATGAGCTCTAACTCTGTCTGAGATGAGCTCTAACTCTGTCTGAGATGAGCTCTAACTCTGTCTGAGATGAGCTCTAACTCTGTCTGAGATTAGCTCTAACTCTGAGATGAGCTCTAACTCTGTCTGAGATGAGCTCTAACTCTGTCTGAGATGAGCTCTAACTCTGAGATGAACTCTAACTCTGTCTGAGATGAGCTCTAACTCTGAGATGAGCTCTAACTCTGAGATGAGCTCTAACTCTGTCTGAGATGAGCTCTAACTCTGTCTGAGATGAGCTCTAACTCTGTCTGAGATGAGCTCTAACTCTGTCTGAGATGAGCTCTTTGAACCCTGTATGGTTCAACTTAGCGTAGAGGCATGTAGGTGGTTCTACACCAGTCAACATAGCAGTGTCTACGACGGTGTCTACAGAGGGGAATGTAGAGATGTGTAGGTGGTCTCAGACTCACACCAGATGGCCGGATGGACAGCTGTGGTTTGTGGTTTTGTTTCCTGTTTCATCAATGGGTTTGATGAATATTTGCAACACTGTGGTTACTGTGGACATTAGAGCCTTTGGTAACACTGTGGTTACTGTGGACATTAGAGCCTTTAGTAACACTGTGGTTACTGTGGACATTAGAGCCTTTGTTGTTGAAGTGCAAGCCAGACAGACAGACAAGCAGACAGGCAGGCAGGCAGACAGACAAGCAGACAGGCAGGCAGGCAGACAGACATATTGTTCGGTAAAGCACGCTCATGTGATGAGTAACCTAGCCTGAAATCTAGCCAGTAACCTAGCCAGACAGCCTCTCATTGACCTTACTATCTAGTTCAGAGGAGAGAATGTCACGGTTCTGTTCTCGAGTGGGATGGGAACTCTCTCTAGTTCAGAGGAGAGAATGTCACGGTTCTGTTCTGGAGTGGGATGGGAACTCTCTCTAGTTCAGAGGAGAGAATGTCACGGTTCTGTTCTGGAGTGGGATGGGAACTCTCTCTAGTTCAGAGGAGAGAATGTCACGGTTCTGTTCTGGAGTGGGATGGGAACTCTCTCTAGTTCAGAGGAGAGAATGTCACGGTTCTGTTCTGGAGTGGGATGGGAACTCTCTCTAGTTCAGAGGAGAGAATGTCACGGTTCTGTTCTGGAGTGGGATGGGAACTCTCTCTAGTTCAGAGGAGAGAATGTCACGGTTCTGTTCTGGAGTGGGATGGGAACTCTCTCTAGTTCAGAGGAGAGAATGTCACGGTTCTGTTCTGGAGTGGGATGGGAACTCTCTGTAGTTCAGAAGAGAGAATGTCACGGTTCTGTCCCGGAGTGGGAACTCTCTCTCTCTGTTTTCCAGAATGTTTGCGTGCTGGTATAGTACATGACCTATTAACAGTCATGGTGTGAGTAACATTGATTCAAAACTTCACGAGTATGTTTAAGATCTTTATTTAAACAGATTGGATAAATTCAATTGCAATCTTAATTATTTCATCAAATATATCTGGTAAAAGAAAATATAATATCTACAAATTTAATAAAGAATATTTTGGTTTCCTTAATTCACACCAAAGTTTAACCATCAAGACATTTCTGTAACAATAAATATCATCTTTGGTAAAAAGGCAACATAACAGAAGAAAAGGCTTCAAAGTCCAGCTTTGTAAAGGGACACCGTTAAATCACACAGCATCGGCACAGAACATGTATTACAGTAAAAGGCTCATTTATATTTCTGACAGCAGAGGACGCGCATTAAGTATCACTATAAAATGAAGGAGGACCAATGGAGGGTTTCATTTAACCATAAAACAAATACAACAGCTCCCCCTTCAGGTGAGGATGTCGGTCATGGGGACGTCATGAGCTCTCAAAGAGGAATACTTCACTGGAGGGGGAGGAGGCTTGAAGGGGGGAGGGAGGTCCATCCTGGAGAGAGAGAGAGGGGGGAGGGAGAGAGTGGAGGGGGAAGAAGGGGAAGGGTGAGGGGGGAGAGAGGGGAGGGGAAGGGGGAGGGGGAGAGAGGGGAGCGGAGGGGAGGAGGAGAGAGGGAGGGAGGGGAGACAGGGAGGGAGGGGAGAGAGGGAGGGAGGGGGGAGAGGGTGGGAGAGAGAGCAGAGAAGGATAAAGAGGGAGAGAGTGGGGAGGGAGTGAGAGGGGGAGAGGGTAGGGAGGGGAGAGAGGGAGGGAGGAGGAGAGTGGGGAGGGAGCGAGAGGGGGAGAGGGGAGGGAGGAGGAGAGAGGGAGGGAGGGGAGAGATGGAGGGAGGGGAGAGAGGGAGGGAGAGAGAGCAGAGAAGGATAAAGAGGGAGAGAGTGGGGAGGGAGTGAGAGGGGGAGAGGGTAGGGAGGGGAGAGAGGGAGGGAGAGGGGGAAGAGGGGGGGAGAGAGCAGAGAAGGAGAGAGCGGGAGGGAGGAGGAGAGTGGGAGGGAGGGAGAGGGGAGGGAGGAGGAGAGAGGGAGGGAGGAGGAGAGAGGGAGGGAGGGGAGAGAGGGGAGGGAGGAGGAGAGAGGGAGGAGAGGGATGAGGATAGAGGGAGAGAGGGAGAGAGGGAGAGAGGGGAGGGAGGAGGAGAGAGGGAGGGAGGGGAGAGAGGGAGAGAGGGGAGAGAGGGAGCGAGAGGGAGAGAGGGGAGGGAGGAGGAGAGAGAAAGAGGCAGATTGAAAGGCAGGTAGAAAAGAGAGGTTAATTGATGTAAAACAGTAAGTAAATGGAGCAGCAGAGTCAGGACAGGAAACACGCTCACCTCTTCTGGATGATGTACCGTCTGTAGAGGAACCCTACCACGAGCAGCAGAGCCAGGACAGGAAGCAGCACCCACACCACCACGTACCTCTGACCACTACTGGGACCTGACAGGAATAATCATGATATCGGTATCCTCTATAAATCATAATATTGTAAGGTTTTCTGTTTAAAAGTGGTCTACGGTACATACCAAATACAACGACAAGAAGCCAATACAAACCAACCATCTCTGGTTGTGGTCCTACCTGTCCCCCCATGGGAGGAAGTGGAGGTGGAGGTGGTGGAGGTCCCCAGGGTGTGGTCTTCCTTCTCCCCAGCCAGGGTGCTCTTCTCTGGGTTTAGCGTAGTGGACACTGGGCCTCCCTGACCACCAAAGCTGGAGGTCTCTGCTTCAGACTCGTTCGATCGGACGCTCCATGGAGTGGGCTGATCTGATTGGACCTTGGGTGGATAGGTTGATCCTGATTGGGCCGTGGATGGGACTCTGATTGGACTGTTTGTGGAGCTGTTGACCTCGGACCCCTTTGGTCCCGCCTCTGTGTTGACTGATCGGTGTGTATTGGAGTAGATTAGCTGGGTGACAGAGGTAGTCATAGTGATACTGGTGTTGACTTCCTGTACGGTAGAGGAGGTGAGGGTGTCTGGTGTGATGCTGAAGTTAGCTGTGGGGGTTGTCATCTCTGCTGGCTCTGTTAGGTCGCTTGTTACGTTGTTGCCGGTAACTGCAGGTCCGGTTACGTTGTTGCCGGTAACCGTAGGTTCAGTTACGTTGTTGCCGGTAACCGTAGGTTCAGTTACGTTGTTGCCGGTAACCGTAGGTTCAGTTACGTTGTTGCCGGTAACCGTAGGTTCAGTTACGTTGTTGCCGGTAACCGTAGGTTCGGTTACGTTGTTGCCGGTAACCGTAGGTTCAGTTACGTTGTTGTCGGTAACCGTAGGTTCAGTTACGTTGTTGCCGGAGGTCACAGTGACAGCAGGACCTGTTATGTTGGAAAGTAATGAGAGACAGAGAGAGAATCATCACTAATATCATAATGTCCCTCTAACTCTTCAACAACTACACATCCCAGGGTGCATCTGTGTCCGGGATGCCCCTTCAGGAAGCAGTAATTGAACAGTACTCCAGCAGGTCCAGCAGAGGGCAGTCTATACCCTTCCTAGGGCTGTTGCTACAGGTGATTAACATCTCACTCTCTATTGGAACCTGTAGAAGAGATGATCACTAGGCCTCAACGTTACAAACACATAGAAATATATTACATAGAACGCACCTTCCTCTCTGACATGGACTAATATAATAATGACAACAACATAATGTCTTTTAGCAAAATGCTTTTATCCAAAGCAACTTGTGGCTGTGAGAGTTTTACCGTCATGTTGTATTGGTGGCCCCAGCAGAAAATCACTATCCTGGTGTTGAAAGCACAATATTCTACCAACTGAGAAACATAGAGTGGTCAGCTCTATCACTGCATGAACGCAGTAGCCGTGGTTCAGGGCATGCAGATAGAAATGTATAATATAGAACACAACTCTCTGACACTTCAGCTCTATTCATGACATTTCTATCTGCAATATTCAGTAGTAGTACATTGCAGAAGGTGAGTACGTGCTGTACTGTAGCTGTGGTGTCGGTGTATGGGCATTCAGGTAGACGTGTATAATATAGAACAGACAGTAAATCACTGACTGAAAGGTGTCAGCTCTATTCATGGCTGTTCTATCTGCAACTTTCAGCTGCTGAGGGCGACCGTGCTGTAGCTTCTGTTGCTGTCGGCTGCTGGAGAGCAGGAAACAGGAAGTGTGAAACTGTGTCCCAAATAGAACCCTATTCCCTATAAAGTGCACTACTTTAGACCAGATCCCTATGGCACCCTATTCCCTATATAGTGTACTACTTTAGACCAGATCCCTATGGCACCCTATTCCCTATATAGTGCACTACTTTAGACCAGAGCCCTATGGCACCCTATTCCCTATATAGTACACTACTTTAGACCAGAGCACTATGGCACTACAAAAGTAGTGCACTATATAGGGAAAGGGTTCCATTTGGGATACAAGCATGTGGTCCACATGTTGACGTCTGTTTATCTGAATGTGAAGAGATTTCAGTGTGTCAGAGATGACTCAACTAAACCACATTCATCAACACACACCACACAGGATGGAGAAAGAGAGAGACAGAGAGACGTGCAGATGTACATGTTTTCAGACAGTGAGATGGAGAGAGACAGAGAGAGAGCGAGAGAGAGAGAGACTGAGACTGAGACAGAGACAGAAAGAGATAGAGAGAGAGAGAGAGAGAGAGGTACAGACAGATGTACATGTTTTCAGACAGTGAGATGGAGAGAGACAGAGAGAGAGCGAGAGAGAGAGAGAGAGACTGAGACAGAGACAGAAAGAGAGAGAGAGAGGTACATGTTTTCAGACAGTGAGATGGAGACAGAGAGAGAGAAAGCGAGAGAGGTACAGACAGGTGTACATGTTTTCAGACAGTGAGATGTGTTCACAAACACAAACACACCCTACAGAGCCACAGGACAGCAGCACAATTAGACCCAACCAAATCATGAGAAAACAAAAAGATAATTACTTGACACATTGGAAAGAATTAACAAAAAAACAGAGCAAACTAGAATGCTATTTGGCCCTAAACAGAGTACACAGTGGCAGAATACCTGACCACTGTGACAGACCCAAAATTAATGAAAACTTTGACTATGTACAGACTCAGTGAGCATAGCCTTGCTATTGAGAAAGGCCGCCGTAGGCAGACCTGGCTCTCAAGAGAAGACAAGCTATGTGCTCACTGCCCACAAAATGAGTTGGAAACTGAGCTGCATTTCCTAACCTCCTGCCCAATGTATGACCATATTAGAGACACATATTTCCCTCAGATTACACAGATCCACAAAGAATTCTAAAACAAATCCAAATTTGAAAAACTCCCATATCTATTGGGTGAAATTCCACAGTGTGCCATCACAGCAGCAAGATTTGTGACCTGTTGCCACGATAAAAGGGCAACCAGTGAAGAACAAACACCATTGTAAATACAACCCATATTTATGCTTATTTATTTTATCTTGTGTCCTTTAACCATTTGTACATTGTTAAAACACTGTATATATATAATATGACATTTGTAATGTCTTTATTGTTTTGAAACTTCTGTATGTGTAATGTTTACTGTTAATTTTTATTGTTTTTCACTTTATATATTCACTTTATATATTATCTACCTCACTTGCTTTGGCAATGTTAGCACATGTTTCCCATGCCAATAAAGCCCTTGAATTGAATTGAATTGAGAGACAGAGAGAGAGAGAGACAGAGAGAGATAGAGAGAGTGAGAGAGAGAGAGACAGAGAGAGAGACAGAGAGAAAGACAGAGAGAGAGGGAGACAGACAGAGAGAGAGAGAGAGACACAGAGAGAGAGAGAGAGAGAGAGACAGAGAGAGAGAGAGAGAGAGACAGAGAGAGAGAGAGACAGAGAGAGAGAGAGAGAGACAGAGAGAGAGAGAGAGAGAGAGAGAGAGAGAGAGAGAGAGAGAGAGAGAAAGAGACAGATGTACATGTTTTCAGACAGGGAGATGGCGACAGACAGAGAGAGAGAGAGAGAGAGAGAGAGACAGAGAGAGAGAGAGACAGACAGAGAGAGAGAGAGACAGACAGAGAGAGAGAGAGACAGAGAGAGAGAGAGAGAGAGAGACACAGAGAGAGAGAAAGACAGACAGAGAGAGAGATAGATGCAGACAGTGAGATGCAGGCAGAGAGATGCAGACAGTGAGATGCAGACAGAGAGATGCAGACAGTTATATGCAGACAGAGATATGCAGACAGTGAGATGCAGACAGTGAAATGCAGACAGTGAGATGCAGACAGAGAGATGCAGACAGTGAGATGCAGACAGAGAGATGCAGACAGTCTCTGTTCCTGAGTCTCTCTGTTCCTGAGAGTCTCTGTTCCTGTGAGTCCCTGTTCCTGTGAGTCTCTGTTCCTGAGAGTCTCTGTTCCTGAGAGTCTCTGTTCCTGTGAGTCTCTGTTCCTGAGAGTCTCTGTTCCTGAGAGTCTCTGTTCCTGTGAGTCTCTGTTCCTGAGAGTCTCTGTTCGTGTGAGTCTCTGTTCCTGTGAGTCTCTGTTCCTGAGAGTCTCTGTTCCTGAGAGTCTCTGTTTCTGAGTCTCTCTGTTCCTGAGAGTCTCTGTTCCTGTGAGTCTCCGTTCATGAGAGTCTCCGTTCATGAGAGTCTCTGTTCCTGTGAGTCTCTGTTCCTGTGAGTCTCCGTTCATGAGAGTCTCCGTTCATGAGAGTCTCTGTTCCTGTGAGTCTCTGTTCCTGAGAGTCTCTGTTCCTCCACAATTCAGAGGTTAAATTCCTGCTTTTCGCAGATGACCTGTGCCTGCTGTCACCCACAGCACACGAACTACAGCAGAGCCTGGACCTGCTAGAGCAGTAATGCCAGACCTGGGCCCTGGCAGTAAATCCCAAAAATACTAAAATAACGATTTTCCAGAGAAGATCCAGATCTCAGGGAATTAGACCAAATTTCTCAATTGGTACAAAATATATAGAGTACTGTACACACTACAATTACTGAGGTTTAAATATATAGAGTACTGAACACACTACAATTACTGAGGTTTAAATATATAGAGTCCTGTACACACTACAATTACTGAGGTTTAAATATATAGAGTACTGAAGTACCAATTGCACTTTATGGCAGCGAGGTGTGGGGTCCACTTGCAAAACAAGATGTCACCAAATGGGACAAACATCCCATTGAAACCCTGCATGCAGAGTTCTGTAAGATTCCCCTACATGTCCAGAGGAAAACTACAAACAATGCATGCAGGGGAGAAATAGGCCAATATCCACTAATAATAAAAACTAAAAAAAGAGCAATTCAATTTTGGAAACATCTAAAATACAGTGACCCCCTCTCATATCATTACCAAGCCCTGCAATACCAAGAGCTGAGCAAAGAAAAGAGTCCCCTCATCCAGCTGGTCCTGGGGCTGAGTTCACTAACCTGTTCTACTAACACACTGAAGCCTCAGTCCCCTCATCCAGCTGGTCCTGGGGCTGAGTTCACTAACCTGTTCTACTAACACACTGAAGCCTCAGTCCCCTCATCGAGGTGGTCCTGGGGCTGAGTTCACAAACCTGTTCTACTAACACACTGAAGCCTCAGTCCCCTCATCCAGCTGGTCCTGGGGCTGAGTTCACTAACCTGTTCTACTAACACACTGAAGCCTCAGTCCCCTCATCCAGCTGGTCCTGGGGCTGAGTTCACTAACCTGTTCTACTAACACACTGAAGCCCCAGTCCCCTCATCCAGCTGGTCCTGGGGCTGAGTTCACAAACCTGTTTTACTAACACACTGAAGCCTCAGTCCCCTCATCCAGCTTGTCCTGGGGCTGAGTTCACAAACCTGTTCTAATAACACACTGAAGCCTCAGTCCCCTCATCCAGCTGGTCCTGGGGCTGAGTTCACTAACCTGTTCTACTAACACACTGAAGCCCCAGTCCCCTCATCCAGCTGGTCCCGAGTTCACAAACCTGTTCTACTAACACACTGAAGCCTCATTCCCCTCATCCAGCTGGTCCTGGGGCTGAGTTCACTAACCTGTTCTACTAACACACTGAAGCCTCAGTCCCCTCATCCAGCTGGTCCTGGGGCTGAGTTCACAAACCTGTTCTACTAACACACTGAAGCCTCAGTCCACTCATCCAGCTGGTCCTGGGGCTGAGTTCACTAACCTGTTCTACTAACACACTGAAGCCTCAGTCCCCTCATCCAGCTGGTCCTGGGGCTGAGTTCACTAACCTGTTCTACTAACACACTGAAGCCTCAGTCCCCTCATCCAGCTGGTCCTGGGGCTGAGTTCACAAACCTGTTCTACTAACACACTGAAGCCTCAGTCCCCTCATCCAGCTGGTCCTGGGGCTGAGTTCACAAACCTGTTCTACTAACACACTGAAGCCTCAGTCCCCTCATCCAGCTGGTCCTGGGGCTGAGTTCACTAACCTGTTCTACTAACACACTGAAGCCTCAGTCCCCTCATCCAGCTGGTCCTGGGGCTGAGTTCACAAACCTGTTCTACTAACACACTGAAGCCTCAGTCCCCTCATCCAGCTGGTCCTGTGGCTGAGTTCACAAACCTGTTCTACTAACACACTGAAGCCTCAGTCCCCTCATCCAGCTGGTCCTGGGGCTGAGTTTACAAACCTGTTCTGCTAACACACTGAAGCCTCAGTCCCCTCATCCAGCTGGTCCTGGGGCTGAGTTCACAAACCTGTTCTACTAACACACTGAAGCCTCAGTCCCCTCATCCAGCTGGTCCTGGGGCTGAGTTCACAAACCTGTTCTACTAACACACTGAAGCCTCAGTCCCCTCATCCAGCTGGTCCTGGGGCTGAGTTCACAAACCTGTTCTACTAACACACTGAAACCTCAGTCCCCTCATCGAGGTGGTCCTGGGGCTGAGTTCACAAACCTGTTCTACTAACACACTGAAGCCTCACTCCCCTCATCCAGCTGGTCCTGAGTTCACTAACCTGTTCTACTAACACACTGAAGCCTCAGTCCCCTCATCCAGCTGGTCCTGGGGCTGAGTTCACTAACCTGTTCAACTAACACACTGAAGCCTCAGTCCCCTCATTCAGCTGGTCCTGGGGCTGAGTTCACTAACCTGTTCTACTAACACACTGAAGCCCCAGTCCCCTCATCCAGCTGGTCCTGGGGCTGAGTTCACAAACCTGTTCTTCTAACACACTGAAGCCTCAGTCCCCTCATCCAGCTTGTCCTGGGGCTGAGTTCACAAACCTGTTCTAATAACACACTGAAGCCTCAGTCCCCTCATCCAGCTGGTCCTGGGGCTGAGTTCACTAACCTGTTCTACTAACACACTGAAGCCTCCGTCTCCTCATCCAGCTGGTCCTGAGTTCACTAACCTGTTCTACTAACACACTGAAGACTCAGTCCCCTCATCCAGCTGGTCCTGGGGCTGAGTTCACCAACCTGTTCTACTAACACACTGAAGCTTCAGTCCCCTCATCCAGCTGGTCCTGGGGCTGAGTTCACTAACCTGTTCTACTAACACACTGAAGCCTCAGTCCCCTCATCCAGCTGGTCCTGGGGCTGAGTTCACAAACCTGTTCTACTAACACACTGAAGCCTCAGTCCCCTCATCCAGCTGGTCCTGGGGCTGAGTTCACAAACCTGTTCTACTAACACACTGAAGCCTCAGTCCCCTCATCCAGCTGGTCCTGGTGCTGAGTTCACTGACCTGTTCTACTAACACACTGAAGCCTCAGTCCCCTCATCCAGCTGGTCCTGGGGCTGAGTTCACAAACCTGTTCTACTAACACACTGAAGCCTCAGTCCCCTCATCCAGCTGGTCCTGGGGCTGAGTTCACAAACCTGTTCTACTAACACACTGAAGCCTCATTCCCCTCATCCAGCTGGTCCTGGGGCTGAGTTCACAAACCTGTTCTACTAACACACTGAAGCCTCAGTCCCCTCATCGAGGTGGTCTTGGGGCTGAGTTCACAAACCTGTTCTACTAACACACTGAAGCCTCAGTCCCCTCATCCAGCTGGTCCTGAGTTCACTAACCTGTTCTACTAACACACTGAAGCCTCAGTCCCCTCTTCCAGCTGGTCCTGGGGCTGAGTTCACTAACCTGTTCAACTAACACACTGAAGCCTCAGTCCCCTCATCCAGCTGGTCCTGGGGCTGATTTCACTAACCTGTTCTACTAACACACTGAAGCCTCAGTCCCCTCATCCAGCTGGTCCTGTGGCTGAGTTCACTAACCTGTTCTACTAACACACTGAAGCCTCAGTCCCCTCATCCAGCTGGTCCTGGGGCTGAGTTTACAAACCTGTTCTGGTAACACACTGAAGCCTCAGTCCCCTCATCCAGCTGGTCCTGGGGCTGAGTTCACTGACCTGTTCTACTAACACACTGAAGCCTCAGTCCCCTCATCCAGCTGGTCCTGGGGCTGAGTTCACAAACCTGTTCTACTAACACACTGAAGCCTCAGTCCCCTCATCCAGCTGGTCCTGGGGCTGAGTTCACAAACCTGTTCTACTAACACACTGAAGCCTCAGTCCCCTCATCCAGCTGGTCCTGGGGCTGAGTTCACAAACCTGTTCTACTAACACACTGAAGCCTCAGTCCCCTCATCGAGGTGGTCTTGGGGCTGAGTTCACAAACCTGTTCTACTAACACACTGAAGCCTCAGTCCCCTCATCCAGCTGGTCCTGAGTTCACTAACCTGTTCTACTAACACACTGAAGCCTCAGTCCCCTCTTCCAGCTGGTCCTGGGGCTGAGTTCACTAACCTGTTCAACTAACACACTGAAGCCTCAGTCCCCTCATCCAGCTGGTCCTGGGGCTGATTTCACTAACCTGTTCTACTAACACACTGAAGCCTCAGTCCCCTCATCCAGCTGGTCCTGTGGCTGAGTTCACTAACCTGTTCTACTAACACACTGAAGCCTCAGTCCCCTCATCCAGCTGGTCCTGGGGCTGAGTTTACAAACCTGTTCTGCTAACACACTGAAGCCTCAGTCCCCTCATCCAGCTGGTCCTGGGGCTGAGTTCACAAACCTGTTCTACTAACACACTGAAGCCTCAGTCCCCTCATCCAGCTGGTCCTGGGGCTGAGTTCACAAACCTGTTCTACTAACACACTGAAGCCTCAGTCCCCTCATCCAGCTGGTCCTGGGGCTGAGTTCACAAACCTGTTCTACTAACACACTGAAGCCTCAGTCCCCTCATCGAGGTGGTCTTGGGGCTGAGTTCACAAACCTGTTCTACTAACACACTGAAGCCTCAGTCCCCTCATCCAGCTGGTCCTGAGTTCACTAACCTGTTCTACTAACACACTGAAGCCTCAGTCCCCTCTTCCAGCTGGTCCTGGGGCTGAGTTCACTAACCTGTTCAACTAACACACTGAAGCCTCAGTCCCCTCATCCAGCTGGTCCTGGGGCTGATTTCACTAACCTGTTCTACTAACACACTGAAGCCTCAGTCCCCTCATCCAGCTGGTCCTGTGGCTGAGTTCACTAACCTGTTCTACTAACACACTGAAGCCTCAGTCCCCTCATCCAGCTGGTCCTGGGGCTGAGTTTACAAACCTGTTCTGCTAACACACTGAAGCCTCAGTCCCCTCATCCAGCTGGTCCTGGGGCTGAGTTCACAAACCTGTTCTACTAACACACTGAAGCCTCAGTCCCCTCATCCAGCTGGTCCTGGGGCTGAGTTCACAAACCTGTTCTACTAACACACTGAAGCCTCAGTCCCCTCATCCAGCTGGTCCTGGGGCTGAGTTCACAAACCTGTTCTTCTAACACACTGAAACCTCAGTCCCCTCATCGAGGTGGTCCTGGGGCTGAGTTCACAAACCTGTTCTACTAACACACTGAAGCCTCACTCCCCTCATCCAGCTGGTCCTGAGTTCACTAACCTGTTCTACTAACACACTGAAGCCTCAGTCCCCTCATCCAGCTGGTCCTGGGGCTGAGTTCACTAACCTGTTCAACTAACACACTGAAGCCTCAGTCCCCACATTCAGCTGGTCCTGGGGCTGAGTTCACTAACCTGTTCTACTAACACACTGAAGCCCCAGTCCCCTCATCCAGCTGGTCCTGGGGCTGAGTTCACAAACCTGTTCTACTAACACACTGAAGCCTCAGTCCCCTCATCCAGCTTGTCCTGGGGCTGAGTTCACAAACCTGTTCTAATAACACACTGAAGCCTCAGTCCCCTCATCCAGCTGGTCCTGGGGCTGAGTTCACCAACCTGTTCTACTAACACACTGAAGCTTCAGTCCCCTCATCCAGCTGGTCCTGGGGCTGAGTTCACTAACCTGTTCTACTAACACACTGAAGCCTCAGTCCCCTCATCCAGCTGGTCCTGGGGCTGAGTTCACAAACCTGTTCTACTAACACACTGAAGCCTCAGTCCCCTCATCCAGCTGGTCCTGGTGCTGAGTTCACTGACCTGTTCTACTAACACACTGAAGCCTCAGTCCCCTCATCCAGCTGGTCCTGGGGCTGAGTTCACAAACCTGTTCTACTAACACACTGAAGCCTCAGTCCCCTCATCCAGCTGGTCCTGGGGCTGAGTTCACAAACCTGTTCTACTAACACACTGAAGCCTCAGTCCCCTCATCCAGCTGGTCCTGGGGCTGAGTTCACAAACCTGTTCTACTAACACACTGAAGCCTCAGTCCCCTCATCGAGGTGGTCTTGGGGCTGAGTTCACAAACCTGTTCTACTAACACACTGAAGCCTCAGTCCCCTCATCCAGCTGGTCCTGAGTTCACTAACCTGTTCTACTAACACACTGAAGCCTCAGTCCCCTCTTCCAGCTGGTCCTGGGGCTGAGTTCACTAACCTGTTCTACTAACACACTGAAGCCTCAGTCCCCTCATCCAGCTGGTCCTGGGGCTGAGTTCACTAACCTGTTCTACTAACACACTGAAGCCCCAGTCCCCTCATCCAGCTGGTCCTGGGGCTGAGTTCACTAACCTGTTCTATTAACACACTGAAGCCCCTGTCCCCTCATCCAGCTGGTCCCGAGTTCACAAACCTGTTCTACTAACACACTGAAGCCTCATTCCCCTCATCCAGCTGGTCCTGAGACTGAGTTCACAAACCTGTTCTACTAACACACTGAAGCCTCAGTCCCCTCATCCAACTGGTCCTGGGGCTGAGTTCACTAACGTGTTCTACTAACACACTGAAGCCTCAGTCCCCTCATCCAGCTGGTCCTGGGGCTGAGTTCACTAACCTGTTCTATTAACACACTGAAGCCCCTGTCCCCTCATCCAGCTGGTCCCGAGTTCACAAACCTGTTCTACTAACACACTGAAGCCTCATTCCCCTCATCCAGCTGGTCCTGAGACTGAGTTCACAAACCTGTTCTACTAACACACTGAAGCCTCAGTCCCCTCATCCAACTGGTCCTGGGGCTGAGTTCACTAACGTGTTCTACTAACACACTGAAGCCTCAGTCCCCTCATCCAGCTGGTCCTGGGGCTGAGTTCACTAACCTGTTCTACTAACACACTGAAGCCTCAGTCCCATCATCCAGCTGATCCCAAGTTCACAAACCTGTTCTACTAACACACTGAAGCCTCATTCCCCTCATCCAGCTGGTCCTGGGACTGAGTTCACTAACCTGTTCTACTAACACACTGAAGCCTCAGACCCCTCATCCAGCTGGTCCTGGGGCTGAGTTCACTAACCTGTTCTACTAACACACTGAAGCCTCAGTCCCCTCATCCAGCTGGTCCTGGGGCTGAGTTCACTAACCTGTTCTACTAACACACTGAAGCCTCAGTCTCCTCATCCAGCTGGTCCTGGGGCTGAGTTCACTAACCTGTTCTACTAACACACTGAAGCCTCAGTCCCCTCATCCAGCTGGTCCTGGGGCTGAGTTCACTAACCTGTTCTACTAACACACTGAAGCCTCAGGACCAGAACATCCAATCAATCAGAATAAACCAAATTACAACAGTCTAAACAAAACTACAGGGAAACACAAGCACAGAGCAACACTACATTACCTATTGGGAAACACAAGCACAAAGCAACACTACATTACCTATGGGGAAACACAAGCACAAAGCAACACTACATTACCTATTGGGAAACACAAGCACAAAGCAACACTACATTACCTATTGGGAAACACAAGCACAAAGCAACACTACATTACCTATTGGGAAACACAAGCACAAAGCAACACTACATTACCTATTGGGAAACACAAGCACAAAGCAACACTACATTACCTTTTGGGAAACACAAGCACAAAGCAACACTACATTACCTATTGGGAAACACAAGCACAAAGCAACACTACATTACCTATTGGGAAATACAAGCACAAAGCAACACTACATTACCTATTGGGAAACACAAGCACAAAGCAACACTACATTACCTATTGGGAAACACAAGCACAGAGCAACACTACATTACCTATTAGGAAACACAAGCACAAAGCAACACTACATTACCTATTGGGAAACACAGGCACAAAGCAACACTACATTACCTATGGGAAACACAAGCACAAAGCAACACTACATTACCTATTGGAAAACACAAGCACAAAGCAACACTACATTACCTATGGGGAAACACAAGCACAAAGCAACACTACATTACCTATGGGGAAACACAAGCACAGAGCAACTCTACATTACTTATTGGGAAACACAAGCACAGAGCAACACTACATTACCTTTTGGGAAACACAAGCACAGATCAACACTACATTACCTATTGGGAAACACAAGCACAGAGCAACACTACATTACCTATGGGGAAACACAAGCACAAAGCAACACTACATTACCTATTGGGAAACACAAGCACAAAGCAACACTATATTACCTATGGGGAAACACAAGCACAAAGCAACACTACATTACCTATGGGGAAACACAAGCACAGAGCAACTCTACATTACCTATTGGGAAACACAAGCACAGAGCAACACTACATTACCTATTGGGAAACACAAGCACAAAGCAACACTACATTACCTATTAGGAAACACAAGCACAAAGCAACACTACATTACCTATGGGGAAACACAAGCACAAAGCAACACTACATTACCTATTGGGAAACACAAGCACAAAGCAACACTACATTACCTATTAGGAAACACAAGCACAAAGCAGCACTACATTACCTTTTGGGAAACACAAGCACAAAGCAACACTACATTACCTATTGGGAAACACAAGCACAAAGCAACACTATATTACCTATTGGGAAACACAAGCACAGAGCAACACTACATTACCTATTGGGAAACACAAGCACAGAGCAACACTACATTACCTATGGGGAAACACAAGCACAAAGCAACACTACATTACCTATTGGGAAACACAAGCACAAAGCAACACTATATTACCTATTGGGAAACACAAGCACAGAGCAACACTACATTACCTTTTGGGAAACACAAGCACAGAGCAACACTACATTACCTTTTGGGAAACACAAGCACAAAGCAAAATGCAGTGCTAACTAAATCCCTAAATCGACAGTACACCTTGGCAAACTATTTAACCATGGTTACTGATCAAAACCTTAGAAAAACCTTGACAAAGTACAGGCTCAGTGATCACAGCCTTGCATTGAGAAGGGTAGACAGGAAAACCTGGTTCCCTGTAGAGGAAAGGCTGTGCAACCACTGCACAACAGCAGAACCTGGCTCCCTGTAGAGGAAAGGCTGTGCAACCACTGCACAACAGCAGAACCTGAGACAGAGCTGCATTTCCTGACAAAATGTCAAAAATATAAAACAAGTAAAGAGTGTAATTTCACCAATTTTGAAACCCTTAAAACCACATGTCCTCTACTGCTTTTGTTATTGTTCAATGTATGGTTATTTTGACCCTTGGTTATTGTTGTTACTGTTGTCCCGTTGACAATATGGATTATGATAATTTGTATTATGTTAATATGAGACAGAGAGAGAGAGAGAGAGAGAGAGAGAGAGAGAGAGAGAGAGAGAGAGAGAGAGAGAGAGAGACAGAGAGAGAGAGAGAGGGAGATATGTTCATAAATTAATTTCTCTCATTCTTCTCTGCAGATCCTCTCAAGCTCTCTCAGGTTGGACAAGCTCTCTCAGGTTGGATGGGGAGCGTCGCTGCACAGCTATTTTCAGATCTCACTAGAAATATTCAATCAGGATCAAGTCTGGGCTCTGGCTGGGCCACTCAAGGACATTCAGAGACTTGTCCCGAAACCACTCCTGCATTGTCTTGGCTGTGTGCTTAGGTTCAATGTCCTTTTGGAAGGTGACTTTCACCCAGTCTGAGGTCCTGAGTGCTCTGGAGCAGGTTTCATTAAGGATCTCGCTGTACTTTGCTCTGTTCATCTTTCCCTCAATCCTGACTAGTCTCCCAGTCTCTGCTGCTGAAAAACATCCCCACAGCATGATGCTGCCACTACTGAGGAGTGAATTCCGTATGCCCACTCTACCATAAAGGCTTGATTGGTGGAGTGCTGCAGAGATGGTTGTCTTTCTGGAAGGTTCTCCCTCGGCTCATACCTGCAACCCTCGGCCCATACTGTCAACCCTCAGCCCATACTGTCAACCCTCGGCCCATACTGTCAACCCTCGGCCCATACTGTAAACCCTCGGCCCATACTGTCAACCCTCAGCCCATACTGTCAACCCTCGGCCCATACTGTCAACCCTCAGCCCATACTGTCAACCCTCAGCCCATACTGTCAACCCTCAGCCCATACTGTCAACCCTCGGCCCATACTGTCGACCCTCGGCCCATACCGTCAACCCTCGGCCCATACCGGCAACCCTCTGCCCATACCGTCAATCCTCTGCCCATACCGTCAACCCTCTGCCCATACCTTCAATCCTCTGCCCATACGTCAACCCTCAGCCCATACTTTCAACCCTCAGCCTTCAACCCTCAGCCCATACCTTCAACCCTCAGCCCATGCCATCAATCTTCAACCCATACCTTCAACCCTCAGCCCATAACTTCAACCCTCAGCCCATACCTTCAACCCTCAGCCCATACGTCAACCCTCAGCCCATACCATCAACCCTCAGCCCATACCTTCAACATTCAGCCCACAACTTCAACTCTCAGCCCATACCTTCAACATTCAGCCCATACCTTCAACCTTCAGCCGAGTGACTTTCCTGATGGACCCGTTGGGGTAGGTAGTAATGTCACAGATATAGCGCCCGCTGTCCTTAGCCTCTACATCCTTCAGAACCAGAGACGTGCCCATTAGCTTCTCCTTGTCCTTGTCCCACGCCACGTCCAGGGCGACGTTTGGCCAGACGATGGTTTCACCAAAACTAGGGTTAAACACTACCAGCCTGTGGTCCTCCAGCTCTCCTTTCTTCCTCCATTCTACCTAGAACATTGACATGCACATTTTAGTCAAACTGCAGAGACTCTTATCTAGAGCAACTTACAGTTAGTTTGTTCATCTTAAGGTAGTTAGCTATAATAAAAAATGTTTTTAAATAACATTTTATTAGATAGACGTCTTTCAGGACACTCATGGAATCATAGTGCAATTAAAACAGTTGAGAAAAAAAGAGAGAAAAACACAGCTACCTGAGAGATGACGGGTTTACGTCCCTCCTTCACTTCTAGTAAACAGGGTAGAGTGATGTTCTGACCCTCTACAGCTCTCACTGACTCCCGGTGGAACACGTCAACACCATGGACACCTGTCAATCAAATCACACAACAGTTGAAAACCTGAGAACAGCCTCCTTTACTCTGTCTACTCACAATCAGATGAAGAGTTGTGAATCCAGCATTTACCTTGAGAAATGGAGGAGAGAAGAAGAAGAGAGACGACAGTTCCCTTCAGAGTGGCAGCCATGTCTGTCTGGCCTCTTGACACCGGGGTTAGAGAAAGAGAGCGAGAGGAAGGATGAGAGGAAGGAAGAGAGAGACTCTCTCTCTCTCTCACTCTCTCTCTCTCTCTCTCACACACACTCACTCTCTCTTTCTCTCTCTCACTCTCACTCTCGCTCTCTCTCTCTCTCTCTCTCTCTCTCGCACTCTCAATTCAATTCATTGGGCCTTTAATTGAATGGGTAACATGTTATTTTTGCCAAATGAAATCAACAATAAACAGAAGTGAGAAGTAACAAGAACAACCTCAACATTAAACTATTACAAGTGAACAGTAAACAAACCTCACAACGGTTTCAAAAAGATAGACATTTCCAGTGTTATGTTATCAACCATGCACAGAGTTTTAGCAACGTGCAAACAGTTGTAGAATGAATAGCATGGGAAGATACATGACATACAGTATTGGTCAAAAGTTTGGACCTACTGAATCTAACACCTACAAAGTAAAAAAAAAAAAAAAATAATTCTACATTGTAGAATAATAGCGAAGACATCAAAACTATGAAATGACACATATGGAATCATGTAGTAACCAAAACAAGTGTTAAACAAGTCACAATATATTTTATATTTGAGATTCTTCAAAGTAACCAGCTTTGCACACTCTTGGCATTCTCTCAACCAGCTTCATGAGGTAGTCACCTGAAATGCATTTCAATTAACAGGTGTGCCTTGTTAAAAGATAATTTGTGGAATTTATTTCCTTCTGAATGCAATTGAGCCAATCAGTTGTGTTGTAACAAGGTAGGGTTGGTATACAGAAGATAGGTAAATATGGTAAAAGACCAAGCCTGGTAGGAGCGTTGGGCCAGTAACTGAAAGGTTGCTGGATTGAATCCCAGAGTTGACAAGGTCAAAATCTGTCATTCTGTCCCTGAGAAACCCACTGTTCCCCGGGTGCCGATGACGTTGATGTCGATTAAGGCAGCCCCCCACACCTCTCTGATTCAGAGGGGTTGGGTTAAATTTCATTTGAATGCATTCAGTGCTACATCAGATGACCTGGTCTCCACAATCACCCGACCTCAACCCAATTGAGATGGTTTGGGATGAGTTGGACCGCAGAGTGAAGGAAAAGTAGCTAACAAGTGCTCAGCATATGTGGGAAGTCATACGTAGAAAATAGTCAAAATAAAGAAAAACCCTTGAATGAGTAGGTGTGTCCAAACTTTGACTGGTACTTCGTGAGGTCAGGCCTAATCGACTGACCTCACTAATGCTCTTATGTTTGAATGGAAGTAAGTCCACGCAGAAATGTTCCAACATCTAGTGGAAAGCCTTCCCAGAAGAGTGGAGGCTGTTATAGCAGCAATGTTCCAACATCTAGTGGAATGCCTTCCCAGAAGAGTGGAGGCTGTTATAGCAGCAATGTTCCAACATCTAGTTGAAAGCCTTCCCAGAAGAGTGGAGGCTGTTATGGCAGCAAAGGAGGGACCAACTCCATATTAATGCCCATGATTTTGTAATGAGATGTTCGAAGAGCAGTTGTCCACATACTTTTGGTCATGTAGGGTACCTTTCTCCACTTCTCCCCTCCATGCCTCTCAAATCTCTTTCTCCCTCTCTTTCTGTCTCCCCTTCTCTCTCCTTCTCCCTCGCTCTCCTTCTTTATCTCGCTCTCCTTCTCTCTCCTTCTCCATCTCCCTCTCCACCTCTCTCTACCTCTGCTCTCTCCTCCTCTCTCCTTCTTTCAATCTCTCTCCTTCTCTCTCCTTTTCTCCACCTCTCTCCTTCTCTCCATCTCTCTCCTTTTCTCAGTCTCTATCCTTCTCTCATCTCTTCTTCTCTCTCCTTTTCTCAGTCTCTATCCTTCTCTCCATCTCTTCATGTCTCTCCATCTCTCTGCTCCATCACTGTTTGTTTTAATGAATTAGTAAAAATGTCAAAAAACATAATTCCATTGTGTATAGGCCAGTGAAACGAAAGCTTAATTTAATAAATTTTTTGAATTCAGGCTGTAACAACAAAATGTGGAAAAAGTCAAGGGATGTTTAGCCAGCATCCACCCTTCATCCCACTGCTGGCTTGCTTCTGAAGCTAAGCAAGGTCAGTCCTTAGGTGGAAGACCAGACGCTGCTGGAAGTGGTGTTGGAGGGTCAGTAGGAAGAACTATTTCCTACAGTCAAAAAATAATCACCAATACCCAAAGGCAGTGGACATTTCTATGTGTAGGATGGGACGTTAAACAGGTGTCCTGATTATCTGTGGCCACTAAAGACCCCATGACACTTATCGTAAGAGTAGGGGTGTTTACTCCGGTGTCCTGGCTAAAATCCCAGTCTGGCCCTCATACCATCATGGCAAGTGAATCATGCCAAGCTTCAAATTGTCTCATTCATCCCCCGTGACTATTCCCCTGGTCGCTGCAGTAAATGAGAATGTGTTCTCAGTCAGTTTACCTGGTAAAATATATAAATCAAATTGTCTCATTCATCCCCCGTGACTATTCCCCAGGTCGTTGCAGTAAATGAGAATGTGTTCTCAGTCAGTTTACCTGGTAAAATATATAAATCAAATTGTCACATGTGCCGAAAACAACAAATGTAGACTTTACAGTGAAATGCTCTATCACATGACATTACATGGCTATATTCAGGAAGTGCCAGGTAGTAACATGGCTATATACAGGGAGTATCAGGTAATAACATGGCTATATACAGGAAGTGCCAGGTAATAACATGGTTATATACAGGAAGTACCAGGTAATATCATGGTTACATACAGGGAGTACCAGGTAATATCATGGTTATATACAGGGAGTACCAGTACCAAGTCAATGTCCAGGGGTACTAGAAAGTTGAGGTTGCCTACCCTTACCACCTGGGGGCGGCCTGTCAGGATGTCCAGGATCCAGTTGCAGAGGGAGGTGTTCAGTCCCAGATTCTTTAGCTTAGTGATGTGCTTGGAGGACACAATATTGCCAGTTGGTCAGCGCATGCTCGGAGTACACGTCCTGGTAATCCGGCTGGCCCTGTTGCCTTGTGAACATTGACCTGTTTATAGGTCGTACACTTACCGGCGCATGCTCGGATTCCTGGTAATCTTTCTTTAACCTCTAAACATCGAAGATAGTCATACCATGGATCATTCAGCTATTAGATTTAGAATTTTAGGACCCCTCAAAAAATATATATATTTAAATGATTTGATAACATATAGAATTTGACCTTTACTTTTTGTAGAAACACATTGAATAACATCCAGAAATGGCAAAACAAACAGGAGATATAAGAAAGCACAGGAATATACATTACAAGCAAACGTGAAGCCGATCAGAGGAATCAGCTGGGAGAGAGAAACATGTAGGTGTATACAACAACTGTGCGTTTAACATGTAGAATATGTCATTTATTTAGGTCGAGGAAAATGTATAACTTTATCACTGGAGAAACTTGAATCAGAGATGCTAGTCCACCAAGAGACTCAACTAGCAATTCCAATCCTTCTATACTTCACTGTTGAAGATTCGGGCAGAAAATGGAAAACGGCTACAGGAAGCAATCTTATTTTGAGCTAAAGTTGAGCGTCCTTTCCATTCCACGTGTACTTTCATAAGCGATATAAACAACAAAGTTAAATCACTAGAGAACGCCTTTACTTCAACGCGAATTGTTCAAAAAACAATAACTTTTTTTGTTCAATAACCAGTTTGTTGCGTTTTGTATTAGAAACATGTATTATCACGACTCAGGATATGACCCAGACACAGGAGGCTTGGTTCTCACAATATTTATTTTCACAAAGGGTCAGGCACAAGGGCAGATCAAGGGCAGGCAGAGGTTCGTAATCCAAGGCAGAGTCAACAAGGTACAGAACGGCAGGCAGGGTCAGGGTGTCATGTTGTCTTGTCTCTGTCCTTTCCCTTCACCCTGTCTCCCTCTGCTGGTCGTTGTTATGTTACCTTTTCTCCCCCTCTTTTCCCCAGCTGTGCCTTGTCTCCTCCTAATTACCCATTCACCCCGTTCCCCACCTGTTCCCTTTTTCCCTCTGATTAGGTCCCTATATCTGTCTCTGTTTCTGCTCCTGTCCTTGTCGGATTCTTGTTTGTTTGTTTGTGTGTCTCATGCCTGAACCAGACTATCATCGTGTGTGCTGCAACCTTGTCCTGTCCTGTCGGAATCTACCTGTCCATCTGAGCCCACGTATGTTCGTCATTAAAGTACTCTGTTTGTTAATTCGCTTTTGGGTCCTCATTCACGCACCATAACACAGGGCAGGCAAAAAGGAAGTAGAAAACAAAGAGAGATGGTAACTCACGGAAAACACGCTGGGACGACTTGATGAGATTTCACTTTGAATAAATTATGTGGAACTCAACATCCGGACATCACATGCCTTGGTCCGTCTCTACAAACGAACGTGACAGAATATCCCATGGAACCAGGACCAAGCAGTGTGCCCAAAGAGGGAAGGAGCGTGACAGAATATCCCATCGAACTAGGACCAAGCAGTGTGCCCAAAGAGGGAAGGAGCGTGACAGAATATCCCATCGAACCAGGACCAAGCAGCGTGCCCAAAGAGGGACATGGGAGGAAGATTTTTGGACATGGGAGGAGGTGATGAGGAGATGCGAAACCCTTCCTTGGCGACAGACGGAAGGAGATTATGGAGGACAGCGACAACGACAGGGTTTACGGCTACAGAAAGCCCAAGGACAACCACAAGTTTTTGGGGGGGGAGGTACATGGAGCTGGCGGATGAGCAAAGGGAAGAGCCAGAGACTGTCAGGGAGGCAATGGCGAAGTTGGGAGAGAGAGAGATGAGAGAGATGTTGTGCAAGTGTGTTCTGCTCAACATCTGACCAGAGGATCCAGTTAGCAGTCTGGTGCAACCTGTGCCGGTTCCATGCTTCTGGCCTCAAGTACGCCTCTAAAGTCCGGTACGTCATGTGTCTCCTCCTTCACACTCTCCCTGAAGTGTGTGTCCCCAGTCTGGTACGTCCTGTGCCTGCTCCTCTCACTCTCCCTCAAGTGCGCCTTCCCAGTCAGTTACCTCCTGTGCCTGTTCCTCTCACTCTCCCTCAAGTGCACCTTCCCAGTCAGGTATGTCCTGTGCCTGCTCTTCTCACTCTCCCTCAAGTGCGCCTTCCCAGTCAGGTACCTCCTGTGCCTGCTCCTCTCACTATCCCTGAAGTGCGCCTTCCCAGTCAGGTGCTCCCTGCATTCGCCTTGAAGTGCATGTTACCAGTCTGGCGCCACCTGTGCCGGCTCCACGCACTAGGCCTCCAGTAAGCATCCCCAGTCCAGAGTTTCCGGCGACGGTTTACAGTCCAGAGCTTCCGGAGACGTTTCACAGTCCGGAACCTCCTGAGATGGTCCACGGTCCATAACCTCCTGAGATGGTCCACGGTCCGGAACCTCCAGCTCCATGGCGGGAGCCTTCCACTGCGCCGATGCCCAGTCTAAGCACGGCGTCCAGTCCAGCTCCATGGCGGGAGCCTTCCACTGCGCCGATACCCAGTCTAAGCACGGCGTCCAGTCCAGCTCCATGGCGGGAGCCTTCCCCTGCGTCGATGCCCAGTCTAAGCACGGCGTCCAGTCCAGCTCCATGGCGGGAGCCTTCCCCTGCGTCGATGCCCAGTCTAAGCACGGCGTCCAGTCCAGCTCCATGGCGGGAGCCTTCCCCTGCGCCGATGCCCAGTCTAAGCACGGCGTCCAGTCCAGCTCCATGGCGGGAGCCTTCCCCTGCGCCGATGCCCAGTCTAAGCACGGCGTCCAGTCCAGGCAGGAGTTTTCTTCTGCACCTAGGTCCAGTCCAGGGTTATTCGTCCCGTACCAGAGACGCCCCCGATGTTGGCGGGATGAGCGGGCTCTTCGTCCTGCACCAGAGCCACCACAGATGCTAGCGGATCCGCGAGCTGAGTGGGGGCTACGACCTGCACCAGAGCCGCCACCGATACTAATCACCCCCCCCCCCCTACCCTCCCCAGTTGTTTCAGGTTTTGCGGCTGGAGTCCGCACCTTTGGGGGGGATACTGTTTTATTGTTTTGTTGTGCTAAGTTTCACTTTTAACAAATTAGGAACTCAACATCCGCTGCGCCGTACCTATAAACGAATGTGACACCCCTCTCAAGAAGCTAAATGTAAGCGTTCAAGCATCACATAATTATTGATAAACATACATTTTAAAACAGTACATATTTATGGCACCTTACATCTCATCCATGGTAAACAACCTTTATTTTGGTTGCTAGGTTTTTTAGACCTTTCTTATCTTAACACAGTCAATCTGGAACAGAAAATGAAACATAAAAAATTACAAATAAATCACACACAAGCTTCATTACAGCAAATAGGACAGTCATCACACTGGCACTATGCCCAAAGATAGGGGTCAGCATGACAGACACCCCTCTCTGGGTACCTTGTACACTCAGTGTGAGCTCCACATCTGGGTCTTTATGCTCAGGATTGAGGTCATCAGAGATGTAGGTATGAATAGGTAAGGGAAATCATTAAATTCCCAAATCAGTCAAAACCCAATTAATTACCCAACCAAAATTTAGAATCACGTTACTCAGTGATTCACATTGGTTTTGTGACTCAAAATCAAAACCGCTCAATTTAACACACATCATCAACATTGGCAGAATGTACATTTATATCAACATACAATATATTCATCTCATAATTCTAGGATTAAGTTCCTCATCAGGAACTCCCTCAAATTATAATTAGAGACATTACATATTATCTTTAAATCTCACCCAATGTTTCTAGGCTCTCTAGTGAAGGTGATCAGGCCTCAGCAGAATGTCAAAAAAGTCAGGGTCATTCAACTCTTTCCCTTCATCTCAGATGACATTTTAAAGACATTTCAAACTGAAACATTTTATGTACCAGGTTTACATTGAGTTGTTTCAGTCCTTATCAGTTTCTTATACATGTTCAATCAAAAGAACAAATTTAATATAAAATCTTCAGAAAATTCAAAATGTACAACCTTTAAGGTGCATCCTCTCTAACACATGAAAACCTTTAAGGTACATCCTCTCTAACACATGAAAACCTTTAAGGTACATCCTCTCTAACACATGAAAACCTTTAAGGTACATCCTCTCTAACACATGAAAACCTTTAAGGTACATCCTCTCTAACACATGAAAACCTTTAAGGTGCATCCTCTCTAACACATGAAAACCTTTAAGGTACATCCTCTCTAACACATGAAAACCTTTAAGGTACATCCTCTCTAACACATGAAAACCTTTAAGGTACATCCTCTCTAACACATGAAAACCTTTAAGGTACATCCTCTCTAACACATGAAAACCTTTAAGGTACATCCTCTCTAACACATGAAAACCTTTAAGGTGCATCCTCTCTAACACATGAAAACCTTTAAGGTGCATCCTCTCTAACACATGAAAACCTTTAAGGTGCATCCTCTCTAACACATGAAAACCTTTAAGGTACATCCTCTCTAACACATGAAAACCTTTAAGGTGCATCCTCTCTAACACATGAAAACCTTTAAGGTACATCCTCTCTAACACATGAAAACCTTTAAGGTGCATCCTCTCTAACACATGAAAACCTTTAAGGTGCATCCTCTCTAACACATGAAAACCTTTAAGGTACATCCTCTCTAACACATGAAAACCTTTAAGGTACACCCTCTCTAACACATGAAAACCTTTAAGGTACATCCTCTCTAACACATGAAAACCTTTAAGGTGCATCCTCTCTAACACATGAAAACCTTTAAGGTACATCCTCTCTAACACATGAAAACCTTTAAGGTACATCCTCTCTAACACATGAAAACCTTTAAGGTACATCCTCTCTAACACATGAAAACCTTTAAGGTACATCCTCTCTAACACATGAAAACCTTTAAGGTACATCCTCTCTAACACATGAAAACCTTTAAGGTACATCCTCTCTAACACATGAAAACCTTTAAGGTGCATCCTCTCTAACACATGAAAACCTTTAAGGTACATCCTCTCTAACACATGAAAACCTTTAAGGTACATCCTCTCTAACACATGAAAACCTTTAAGGTACATCCTCTCTAACACATGAAAACCTTTAAGGTACATCCTCTCTAACACATGAAAACCTTTAAGGTACATCCTCTCTAACACATGAAAACCTTTAAGGTACATCCTCTCTAACACATGAAAACCTTTAAGGTACATCCTCTCTAACACATGAAAACCTAAAATAAAATAGACCCCACACAATAAATCAAATACGGTATTAACACGACTGAACAAACATTCATAACGTAGGATGAAAACAGACAAAAGGTTTATTTAATTTGGGAGATCATAATGGGGAGGCAGGTAGCCTAGTGGTTAGAGTGGAGGGGCGGCAGGTAGCCTAGGGGTTAGAGTGGAGGGGCGGGGCGGTAAGTAGCCTAGTGGTTAGAGTGGAGGGGCGGCAGGTAGCCTAGGGGTTAGAGTGGAGGGGCGGGGCGGTAAGTAGCCTAGTGGTTAGAGCGTTGGGCCAGTAACCGAAATGTTGCTGGACTGAATCCCCGGGTTGACAAGGTAAAAATCTGTCGTTCTGCCCCTGAACAAGGCAGTTAACCCACTGTTCCCCAGTGGGCTGTCAGTGTAAATAATAATTAGTTCTTAACTGGCTTGTTAAATACTTTTTAACATTTGGATTAATGGACTTCCATCAGCCCTGGAAAGAATCCTACTGAAGACATATCAGATAATACAGTGTTCCATTAAGTGGAATAAACACTTAAACAAACAATCCCAGAGTGTCACGCCCTGACCTTAGAGATCCTTATTATTCTCTATGTTTTGTTAGGTCAGGGTGTGAGTGTTGTGGTTCCCAAACAGAGGCAGCTGTCTATCGTTGTCTCTGATTGGGGATCATAAGTTGCCATTTTCCGTTTGGGTTTTGTAGGATCTTGTTTTCTGTTTAGTGTCTGTACCTGACAGAACTGTGCGCTTTCGTTTTCGCGTTGTTGTTTTGTTTAAGTGGTTTTTGAATAAAAGGAATCATGAACACTTACCACGCTGCGCTTTGGTCCACTCCTTTCGACGAGAGCCATTACACAGAGCCCCTTTCTGGTTATCTTATCATTTTAACCTGCTGCATCAATTTAGTCAAAATATAAAACTTATTGTTTAACAAATCTGTTAGAACCTTCAAAAAGTTGGTGCTGGTTTATCAGCTTAATATTTGGTACTAAAGCCTTTACTTGGATCTACCTTCATTTTAAAGGTAGAACATTTTGAACTGCCTCCTACTCTGTCCCAGATGCTAATATATGCATAATATTATTAGTATTGGATAGAAAACACTCTGAAGTTTCTAAAACTGTTTGAATGATGTCTGTGAGTATAACAGAACTCATATGGCAGGTAAAAACCTGAGAAAAATCCAACCAGGAAGTGGGACATCTGAGGTTTGTAGTTTTTCAAAGCTTGGCCTACCGAGTACACATTGAGATATGGATGAGGTTGCACTTCCTTGGGCTTCCACTAGATGTCAACCGTCTTTTGAAACTTGAATGATGATTCTACTGTAAAGGAGGGGCTCATGAGACCTGTTTGAGTCAGTGATCTGGCATAGTGCCTTGGTCTCATGATGCGTGCTCCCGACAGAGTTACCTCTCGTTCCTTTCTGAAGACAAAGGAATTCTCCGGTTGGAACATTATTGATGTTTTATGTTAATTTTACGATTGATTCCATACATCGTTTGACATGTTTCTACAGGATTGTATAACAGAACTTTTCGAGTTTTTGTCTGGATGAAATGCCTCATGAAGATGGATTACTGGGCTGAACACGCTAACAACAAGTGGCTATTTAGACATAAATGATGGAACGTTATGGAACAAATCAGTCATTTATTGTCGAACTGGGATTCCTGGGAGTGCCTTCTGATGAAGCTCATCAAAGGTAAGTGAAATTTATGGTCTTGTTTATCAATTTGTTGATTCCAAAATGGCGGCTGTTCCAAAATGAGCGCCGTTCTCAGATTATGCGTTTTCCGTAAAGTTTTTTAAAACCTGACACAGCGGTTGCATTAAGGAGAAGTCTAACTTTAATTCTGTGAAAAACACTTCTATCTTTTATCAATGTTTATTATGAGTATTTCTACTTAAATCACCAGATGTTTTGGAAAATATTACTGCACGTAAGGCGCCAATGTAAACTGAGATTTTTGGATATAAATATGCACATTATCGAACAAAACATACATGTATTGTGTAACATGGTGTCCTATGAGTGTCATCGGATGAAGATCATCAAAGGTTAGTGATTAATTTGATCTATATTTCTGTTTTGTGACTTCTATCTTTGGCTGGAAAAATGTCTGTGTGTTTTTTTCGACTTGGCGGTGATCTAACATAATCATGTGTTGTGCTTTAGCTGTAAAGCCTTTTTTGAAATCGGACACGATGGGTAGATTAACAAGATGTTTATCTTTCATTTGCTGAATTGGACTTGTTAATGGGTGAAAGTTACACATTTCAAAAAAATATTTTTGAATTTCGTGCGCTGCCTTTTCAGCGGAATGTTATCGAGGTGTTCCGCTAGCGGTACCCCTGCGCTAGAAAGGTTAATCAGTCCAAACTTCACTAGTCCCGTTTCCAGAACCTCACACCCTGGGCTTTTAGTTAGTCTCATCCGTTTCACTGGTCATAGGTATTCCTTTTAGTTAGTCTCACCTGTGTCACTAGTCATAGGTATCCCTTTTAGTTAGTCTCACCCATCTCACTAGTCGTCGTGAGAGAACCCCACATGATTCTCTATGATGGCACCCCGCAGGTCCATATAGATTCACAGCAGCCCCCCGTTAGGACCCCGTGATATCTTTATCGATTGTTGTCAAGAAACATCAGTCTCAACCTGAATTCTATCTGTTCTAAATGACGTATCCATTCCTCTGACCCTCCCAGCCAGACGGGGATCCGATCTGCTCCCCGGCTGCATCTAATGCAACTCCCGTGCACGGTTAACCTGGATTTCTCCGGGAACAATCAGGAACAATCAGCAAAATGAAGATTATCATCCCATCCTCGTCGCCAAAAATGTTGTGGAAATGTTAACCAAGTGAGAGACTTTCTTTTTCCCCCCGAAACAATCAAATGTTCCTGTCTTTGACTCGACCTCCCTGCCTTTCCTGTCTCTCCCCAGCTGAACTATCTGTTCAATTAAAACACACAACACAGGCCTGACTTCACCATCATCATCAACAACAACATGTATGTGTCACATCTATTTAATCATCGATAGTTACTCAACAGACTATTAAATAGTTGGTAAGTCGTTACAACAAAGATACATTAATCAACACGAATAACAGCAAGAGCTAACTAATAGCTAACCAATAACTAATTAGCTAAGTTAAGTTTATACATAATACACTGAGTAATGCTGTTTTCAAGTCAACTACTATATTGCCTCATGTTAATGAATCTGTCTGTATTGTAAAGTGTTACCTAACAATTCCTAAGTATTATTCAGTTGCAGAAAAATAGCGAATATACTGTATATTTACAATCAAACTCATATTGACAGACAGAAGACAAACATACAGTACATGTAGAATGTCTGTAGTAAAATATATAGCATACAACTGCAAATGAACAGAGAATCCACACTTCATATTGTTGAGACTGTGAAGATACAGGCTGTGACTGCAGCTATTCAATAGCCTGTGTCTGTCTGTCTGTCTCTCTCTCTGTGTGTCTGTCTCTCTCTCCGTCTCTGTGTGTCTGTCTGTCTCTCGTCTGTGTGTCTGTCTCTCTCCGTCTCTGTGTGTCTGTCTCTCTCTCCGTCTCTGTGTGTCTGCCTATCTCTCCGTCTCTGTGTGTCTGTCTGTCTCTCTCTCCGTCTCTGTGTGTCTGTCTCTCTCTCCGTCTCTGTGTGTCTGCCTATCTCTTCGTCTCTGTGTGTCTGTCTGTCTCTCTCTCTCTGTCTGTCTGTCTCTCTCTTCATCTCTGTTTGTCTGTTTATCTCTTCGTCTCTGTGTCTGCCTATATCTTCGTCTCTGTAGCTGTCTGTCTCTCTCTCTGTCTCTGTGTGTCTGTGTGTCTGTCTGTCTGTCTGTCTGTCTGTCTCTCTGTCTCTCTGTCTGTCTGTCTGTCTGTCTGTCTGTCTGTCTGTCTGTCTCTTCGTCTCTGTGTGTCTTTCTGTCTCTTTTCGTCTCAGTCTCTGTCTGTCTGTCTCTCTCTTTGTCTGTCTGTCTCTCTTCGTCTCTGTCTGTCTGTCTCTCTCTTCGTCTCTGTGTGTCTGTCTGTCTCTCTTCATCTCAGTCTCTGTCTGTCTATCTCTTCGTCTCTGTGTGTCTGCTTATCTCTTCGTCTCTGTGTGTCTGTCTGTCTCTCTTCGTCTCAGTCTCTGTCTGTCTCTCTCTCTCCGTCTCTGTGTGTTTGTCTGTCTCTCGCTGTCTGTCTGTCTCTCTCTCTCTCTCTCTGTGTGTCTCTCTCGCTCTCCGTCTCTGTGTGTCTGTCTGTCTCTCTCTCCGTCCCTGTGTGTCTGTCTCTCTCGCTCTCCGTCTCTCTGTCTCTGTCTGTCTCTGTCTGTCTCTCTCTCCACCTGTCTGTCTCTCTCTCTCTCTCTCTCTCTCTCTCTCCGTGTGTCTGTCTCTCTCCGTCTGTGTGTCTCTCTCTCTCCGCCTGTGTGTCTGTCTCTCTCTGTCTGTGTGTCTGTCTCTCTCTCTGTCTGTCTGTGTGTCTCTCTCTCTCCGTCTGTGTGTCTGTCTCTTTCTGTGTGTCTGTCTCTCTCTCTCTCTCTCTCTCCGTGTGTCTGTCTCTCTCCGTCTGTGTGTCTGTGTATGTAATGTAATCATACTGTACATGAGTTAAAATGGTCCGCTACAGACTCAAAGCATTAATAGTTACATCAACAGATCTGCATGTTGGGAAAACAGAACTACATGTTGTGAAAACAGAACTACATGTTGTGAAAACAGAACTGCATGTTGTGAAAACAGAACTGCATGTTGTGAAAACAGAACTGCATGTTGTGAAAACAGAACTACATGTGAAAACAGAACTACATGTTGTGAAAACAGAACTACATGTTGTGAAAACAGAACTACATGTTGTGAAAACAGAACTACATGTGAAAACAGAACTACATGTTGTGAAAACAGAACTACATGTGAAAACAGAACTACATGTTGTGAAAACAGAACTACATGTGAAAACAGAACTACATGTTGTGAAAACAGAACTACATGTTGTGAAAACAGAACTACATGTTGTGAAAACAGAACTACATGTGAAAACAGAACTACATGTTGTGAAAACAGAACTACATGTTGTGAAAACAGAACTACATGTTGTGAAAACAGAACTACATGTGAAAACAGAACTACATGTTGTGAAAACAGAACTACATGTTGTGAAAACAGAACTACATGTTGTGAAAACAGAACTACATGTGAAAACAGAACTACATGTTGTGAAAACAGAACTACATGTTGTGAAAACAGAACTACATGTTGTGAAAACAGAACTACATGTTGTGAAAACAGAACTACATGTGAAAACAGAACTACATGTTGTGAAAACAGAACTACATGTGAAAACAGAACTACATGTTGTGAAAACAGAACTACATGTGAAAACAGAACTACATGTTGTGAAAACAGAACTACATGTGAAAACAGAACTACATGTTGTGAAAACAGAACTACATGTTGTGAAAACAGAACTACATGTTGTGAAAACATAGTTACAGTATTTCAACAGAATTACATGTTGTGAAAACATAGTTACAGTATTTCAACAGAATTACATGTTGTGAAAACAGAACTACATGTTGTGAAAACAGAACTACATGTTGTGAAAACAGAACTACATGTTGTGTTGCACTATTGAGGTAATGTATGGAACGTTTCTTTTATCTTACAGTGACTGCATTTAAATAGATTTGATATTATTTAATAAGTTGTTCAATCTAGAGACTCTATTGCAGGAGCTTGTCTTGTGCTGGTCCTGCCTCGCAAAAGAGCCAGCCAGTGGATGGTTCTGGAAGATGTTTTGATCAGTACAGCCCGTCCCAACCAGTGGATGGTTCTGGAGGATTCTCTGTGGAGTACAGCCCGTCCCAGCCAGTGGATGGTTCCGGAGGAGGGGGTGTTTCAGAGGGTCTCTGTGTGCGTGTAGCCCTCCGAGCTCTGAGCGACACCAGATTCAACAGTCTCTCCAGCTCATCTCCTGACTCAGACCGCTCTAGCCTTGAACCGTGACCGCCAACTCCCGACCCCTGGGTCACCTCCAGGGGCGCCCAGGCGTTCTGTCCGTCCCAGGCCCTGAGCGGGGGTAGCAGCTGGGCTGGGTGGAGGTTGAGCCCTGGAGGAGGAGAAGGGTAACCCTGGTAAGCAGGCCGTGTTGGGGGAAGAGTATCATAGTGGTTCTGGTCAGGTTCTGGAACTGGGTCTGGGGCAGGGATTGTATCTGGGTTGGGTTCACGGTATTCTTCATACACTGGTGAGGAGGTCTCCTCTCGATCAATAGGTTGGTGCTCTTTCTCTCCCTCGCTGGAGTGGACTCTTTTTTCGACCGTGAATACTCTGTCTATCCCGTACCCTGTCCCTGTGTGCCTCTCGTACCTCCTCTCGTACTTTCTGTCTGCTGTGTGTGGTCTGGCCACCCCTGTGCCCCCTCCGTCTCTACACTCACTCCTGTTTCCTCTTCTGTCCCCTGAGGGTTCTCTCTGATCTCTTCTATCAGCTGAACCATAGCCTCTGTGAACTCTCCCTCCATATCTTATATCTCTCTCTCCCTCTCTCTCTCCTTCCATCCCTCTCTCTCCCTCCATCCCTCTCCCCATCCTTCTCTCTCTCTCTATCCCTCTCCCTCTCTCTCCCTCCATCCCTCTCGCTCTCTCTATCCCTCTCGCTCTCTCTCCCTCCATCCCTCTCTCTCCCTCCATCCCTCGCCCTCTCGCTCTCTCCATCCCTCTCCCTCTCGCCCTCTCCATCCCTCTCCCTCTCTCTCTTTCCATCCCTCTCCCTCTCTCTCTTTCCATCCCTCTTCTTCTCTCCATTCCTCTCCCTCTCGCTCTTTCCGTCCCTCTCCCTCTCTCCATGTCTCTTTCTCTCTCTCTCTCATACCCCCTCCTCTCAGCTGAGAGTGACCTGAGGCTTCTTCTTTCCCCTGAGTTTCCTCTCTCTCTTTCCCTCCTGTACCCCCCCAGCCCGTAGTCCAGCTGTAATGAGTACACGCTTCCTGCTCTGCTGAACGACGGAAGGTCATCTGTAATGTCACAGTGTGACCCCCCATCGATGCCAGGTAGGCGGAGCCGGGACGGGGACAGCCAATCAGACGACTCCCACTGGTAGGCTGGAGAGGAAGAGGAGGGAGAGTGTTAGAAGGTTATTGTACGTGTTGTGTGTTATTGTACATTATAACATAACAGGGTACATGTTGGCTGTATTGGGGGTCAGGGTACATGTTGGCTGTATTGGGGGTCAGGGTACATGTAGGCTGTATTGGGTGTCAGGGTACATGTTGGCTGTATTGGGGGTCAGGGTACATGTAGGCTGTATTGGGTGTCAGGGTACATGTTGGCTGTATTGGGGGTCAGGGTACATGTAGGCTGTATTGGGTGTCAGGGTACATGTTGGCTGTATTGGGGGTCAGGGTACATGCTGGCTGTATTGGGGGTCAGGGTACATGTTGGCTGTAGTGGGGGTGAGGGTACATGTTGGCTGTATTGGGGGTCAGGGTACATGTTGGCTGTATGGGGGTCAGGGTACATGTTGGCTGTATTGGGGGTCAGGGTACATGTTGGCTGTATTGGGGGTCAGGGCACATGTTGGCTGTATTGGGGGTCAGGGTACATGTTGGCTGTATTGGGGGTCAGGGTACATGTTGGCTGTATTGGGGGTCAGGGTACATGCTGGCTGTATTGGAGGTCAGGGTACATGCTGGCTGTATTGGGGGTCAGGGTACATGCTGGCTGTATTGGGGGTCAGGGTACATGCTGGCTGTATTGGGGGTCAGGGTACATGTTGGCTGTATTGGGGGTCAGGGTACATGTTGGCTGTATTGGGGGTCAGGGTACATGTTGGCTATATTGGGAGTCAGGGTACATGCTGGCTGTATTGGGGGTCAGGGTACATGCTGGCTGTATTGGGGGTCAGGGTACATGTTGGCTGTATTGGGGGTCAGGGTACATGTTGGCTGTATTGGGGGTCAGGGTACATGTTGGCTGTATTGGGGGTCAGGGTACATGTTGGCTGTATTGGTGGTCAGGGTACATGTTGGCTGTATTGGGGGTCAGGGTACATGTTGGCTGTATTGGGGGTCAGGGTACATGTTGGCTGTATTTGGGTCAGGGTACATGTTGGCTGTATTGGGGGTCAGGGTACATGTTGGCTGTATTGGGGGCCAGGGAACATGTTGGCTGTATTGGGGGTGAGGGTACATGTTGGCTGTATTGGGTGTGAGGGTACATGTTGGCTGTATTGGGGGTCAGGGTACATGTTGGCTGTATTGGGGTCAGGGTACATGTTGGCTGTATTGGAGGTCAGGGTACATGTTGGCTGTATTGGGGGTCAGGGTACATGTTGGCTGTATTGGGGTGAGGGTACATGTTGGCTGTATTGCGGGTCAGGGTACATGTTGGCTGTATTGGGGGTCAGGGTACATGTTGGCTGTATTGGGGGTCAGGGTACATGTTGACTGTATTGGGGGTCAGGGTACATGTTGGCTGTATTGGGGGTCAGGGTACATGTTGGCTGTATTTGGGGTGAGGGTACATGTTGGCTGTATGGGGGTCAGGGTACATGTTGGCTGTATTGGGGTCAGGGTACATGTTGGCTGTATGGGGGTCAGGGTACATGTTGGCTGTATTGGGGGTCAGGGTACATGTTGGCTGTATTGGGGTCAGGGTACATGTTGGCTGTATTGGGGTCAGGGTACATGTTGGCTGTATGGGGGTCAGGGTACATGTTGGCTGTATTGGGGGTCAGGGTACATGTTGGCTGTATTGGGGGTCAGGGTACATATTGGCTGTATTGGGGGTCAGGGTACATGTTGGCTGTATTGGGGGTCAGGGTACATGTTGGCTGTATTGGGGGTCAGGGTACATGTTGGCTGTATTGGGGGTCAGGGTACATGTTGGCTTTATTGGGGGTCAGGGTACATGTTGGTGGAGAGCAGGTACTGTAACATTGCAGCTACAAATCAAATTGAAAAAAACCCATTGTCTGTATTTATGTTTTTAAATGCTCTTACAATCCACTTAGTACTCTGACGAACTCCACACAAATGTCATCCTGAAATGAACATCGACTGTCTCGACATGAATGTAAATAATTCCAGACTCACGAGAGAGCCTTCAGAACAAGCCTGACATTTCATCATTGAAGAGGTGGATAATGTTTTAACTTCCCTGCCAAACAACAAGGCAAGTGGATCAGATGGTGTCACCTACGAGACCTTAAAGACCACAAGGCCCCAGTCCTTCCATGTTCATCAGATGGTGTCACCTACGAGACCTTAAAGACCACAAGGCCCCAGTCCTTCCATGTTCATCAGATGGTGTCACCTACGAGACCTTAAAGACCACAAGGCCCCAGTCCTTCCATGTTCATCAGATGGTGTCACCTACGAGACCTTAAAGACCACAAGGCCCCAGTCCTCCCATGTTCATCAGATGGTGTCACCTACAAGACCTTAAAGACCACAAGGCCCCAGTCCTTCCATGTTCATCAGATGGTGTCACCTACGAGACCTTAAAGACCACAAGGCCCCAGTCCTTCCATGTTCATCAGATGGTGTCACCTACGAGACCTTAAAGACCACAAGGCCCCAGTCCTTCCATGTTCATCAGATGGTGTCACCTACGAGAACTTAAAGACCACAAGGCCCCAGTCCTTCCATGTTCATCAGATGGTGTCACCTACGAGACCTTAAAGGCCACAAGGCCCCAGTCCTTCCATGTTCATCAGATGGTGTCACCTACGAGACCTTAAAGACCACAAGGCCCCGGTCCTTCCATGTTCATCAGATGGTATCACCTACGAGACCTTAAAGACCACAAGGCCCCAGTCCTTCCATGTTCATCAGATGGTGTCACCTACGAGACTTTAACGACCACAAGGCCCCAGTCCTTCCATGTTCATCAGATGGTGTCACCTACGAGACCTTAAAGACCACAAGGCCCCAGTCCTTCCATGTTCATCAGATGGTGTCACCTACGAGACCTTAAAGACCACAAGGCCCCAGTCCTTCCATGTTCATCAGATGGTGTCACCTACGA